>NC_059283.1:12515944-12543444 GCF_017591435.1 Portunus trituberculatus
CCACGTTCGTTTAAATTATCGTCTTGTGCTTTCTGACGTTCCTATTACGCTGTTATGCTCTTTAATGAAGGTTTGCTGGTTTCCTGTCAGTTATTTCATATTATGTTACGTTGCCTGCTTTACGTTGCCTTCCTTACTTACTTTTTTTTGCCAGAGAGGACGACTGGCCAAGGGAAACAAAATTATAAAGAAAAATGTCCATTGCAATAAAGTTGTGTTACGCTACGTTGCTTTCCTGTGCAGTTTTGTGAGGTTAGATTACGTTTTATTGGATTATGTGAGATTAGGTTAGGTTAGGTTAAAGTGAGGTTAGGTTTGATTAGGTTAGGTTAGGTTAAAGTGAGGTTAGGTTAGGTTAGGTTAGATTAGGTTAAAGTGAGGTTAAGTTTCTGGCTTGTTTATGCTCGGTTTGGATTGGTTAGGTTAGGTTAGGTTAGGTTAGGTTAAAGTGAGGTTAAAGTTCTGGCTTGTTAATGCTCGGTTTGGTTACTTGCCTGTCACGTTACATACTTCATCTCTTATGTTACGTTGTGTTGCCTTACAGTACGGTTGTGTTAGGTTAGATCAGTTCATTGTTGTACTTATGTGAGGTTTGGTTAATTATCTTTTTATTTATGCTATGTTACGTTACTTGCTAGTTAGTTTAGATTCTTTTTCTTTCTTTTTTTTCTTATATACCATGTGGAGTTTTCACGGGAATTTATGTGCTAAAAGAGATATTTTTTCATATTACCACCTATCTAAAAGCCCACTAGGAAACCGTTGGCCTGAGTGAGGAAGCCTTACCTACACTCGGACCGTGGACAGGATTCGAACCAGTGCGCTTGGAGACTCTTCGGACTCTAAAGCACGCATGGTTCCACTGTACCACGTTCTGTTGCCTTTCTATTCGGTTGTGTTCGGTTAAATGAGTTTATTTTTGTAATTATGTGAGGTTTGGTTAAATTTATTGTTTATTTATGCTATGTTACGTTACTTGCCTTTTACTTTAGGGTCTTTGTCTCTTATGCTGCTTTTCTGTATGGTTGTGTTCGGTTAATCAGGTTTTTTTGAGCGTTATGTGAGGTTAGGTTAAGCTTGTTTATTCTCTATTAAATTACTGTCCTGTTATTTTAGGTTGTTTATATGTTATGTTACGTTATGTTGCCTATCTGTACGGTTATATTACTTACTTGTCTTGTTACTTGTCTCTTACTTTAGGTTCTTTGTCTCATGTTACGTTATGTTGCTTTTCTGTACGGTTGTGTTCGGTTAATCAGGTTTTTTTGAGTGTTATGTGACGCTTAGTTAAATTTCCTGTTTCTATGTGTTATGTTTGGTTAGACTTCTTCACTGTTACTTCCGGTTAGGTTAGGTTAAAGTTAGAGTTGGGTTAGGTTAGGTTAGGTTGATTTTGGTTTGGTTAGGTTAGGCTGGGCTGGGCTATCTTGAAAATGGACTTAGATTCAGTTAGGGTTATGTTATGTTAGGTTAAGTTGGAATTTCTGACAGTTACTTCACAGGTACTAAGTGATCAAATTCCTGCCAGTGACTCTTCCTCCTCCTCCTCCTCCTCCTCCTCCTCCTCCTCCTCCTCCTCCTCCTCCTCCCTCTGACAAATTCTCTTTTCGTGTTTGAAGGTAATTTCTATCTCACTCACGTCTCACTTCTCAGGCTTCGTCATGACTCACATTACCAGAACTCTCTCTCTCTCTCTCTCTCTCTCTCTCTCTCTCTCCATCATCACAAACAGGTGTTGAATTAATAAGGATCTATGTATCTATTTATTTTACTCTCTCTCTCTCTCTCTCTCTCTCTCTCTCTCTCTCATGTCACTCAATAATCGCAAACAGGTGGCGAGTTAATAAGGATCTATGTATCTATTTATTTTACTCCTCCCCTCTCTCTCTCTCTCTCTCTCTCTCTCTCTCTCTCTCTCTCTCTCTCTCTCTCTTATGTCTCTCTCTACTCATTAACAGGTGTCGAGATAATCCAATCCATCTATGTATCTACTTATCTATCTTTCTCTACTTAGCTACCTGTCTGTCTGTCTGTCTGTCTGTTTGTCTGTCCATCTACCTGTAATTAACCTTCCTTTGGTCACCTGCACAACAATGATTCGTTAATGAGAAAAAAGTTACCTGTCTTGTCTTATCGAGAGAGAGAGAGAGAGAGAGAGAGAGAGAGAGAGAGAGAGAGAGAGAAACGAACATGCAAGAATTTCCACCTTCATGATTACCACAACCACCACCATCACCACCACTCCTCCTCCTCCTCCTCCTCCTCCTCCTCCTCCTCCTCCTCCTCCTCCTCTTCACATTTTCACATTTGCTTTCTTCCTTTTCTTTATCCGTCGTATGTTTTTTTTTTCTTTCTTTTTTCCTTCCCTGTACTCATCACTATCATTATCCTCGCTATCTCAACCAACGTGAATCTTGACGAACCAATAATTGACGGCTTAATGCTGGCTGATTTATTACAGAGAGAGAGAGAGAGAGAGAGAGAGAGAGAGAGAGAGAGAGAGAGAGTGTGTGTAGTGTCTTGATAATTCACTGCGCAAATTCATCTTTACTGCATATGGCGTGAGAGATGAAATGTGTGTGTGTGTGTGTGTGTGTGTGTGTGTGTGTGTGTGTGTGTGTGTGTGTGTGTGTGTGATAAACTGTTTTTTCTATCTATTCATTTCCCATTTATTTATATTACTTTTTTACCATCATACAGCTGTGAATCAGAACAAACAGACAAACAGACAAACAAACAAGATGACAGACAGACAGACAAATAGACAAACAGATGGAAACAAAATAAAAAAAGGAAACATAAATAACAATTACTTTTACACACACACACACAAACACACACACACACACACACACACACACACACACACGATCAAGAAACAACTAACACATTCGTAGGCTAATTTGAACCACATGGTAAGAGTTTGGAAGCAAGTGGTGTTTGAACAGCTGTCTGCTCGTCCCCTGACACCTGCCAAGAGGAGGAGGAGGAGGAGGAGGAGGAGGAGGAGGAGGAGGAGGAGGGAAGAATGGGAGGACATGGCCACAGGGACCGGGCAGGGAAGGGAGGTGATGGAAGATTGGGAGGTGAGAGAGAGAGAGAGAGAGAGAGAGAGAGAGAGAGAGAGAGAGAGAGAGAGAGAGAGGAGAGAGAGGATAGGAAACGCTGTAGGAGTAACAAAGAAGATAAGAGATGGATAGGTGTGGCGGGATAAGGAGGAGGAGGAGGAGGAAGAGGAGGAGTAGGAAGAGGAGGAGACGGAAGAGGAGGAGGAGGAGGAGGAGAATGTGGGGACGAAAGAGGGGCATGGGAAGGTCCGTTCACGCTCAAATCAACTGCTCTCTCTCTCTCTCTCTCTCTCTCTCTCTCTCTCTGTAGAAATAGGATCAGATCACCTTACCACTGTGTACATAAGTCATGTGTGTGTGTGTGTGTGTGTGTGTGTGTGTGTGTGTGTGTGTGTGTGTGTGTGTAAGAGAAACACACACAATCTAAGGCAACATACATATTTACTTACAACAGTACCTACGTTTATACCTTCAATCCACCACCACCATCTCCAGCACCACCACCACCGCCACCGCCACCACCACCACCACACCGTTACCTGCGGGCAAACAGACCAACCAACTCCCTCGTGTGAACCAGCAATAGGTCACGCGGCCAAGAGGAAGAAGAGGAAGAGGAAGAGGAGGAGGAGGAGGAGGAGGAGGAGGAGGAGGAGGAGGAGGAGGAGGAGGAGATGGGTCACAGCATTCCCATAGTGACATTTATAAAAGAATAGCAGCGGTAAGATAACAATATACTACTACTACTACTACTACTGCTACTACTACTACTACTACTACTACTACTACTACTACTACTACTACTACTACTGCTACTACTACTACTACTACTACTACTACTGCTACTACTACTACTACTACTACTACTACTATTACTATTACTATTACTTCTACTTCTACTACCTCTACAATTACTACTACTACTACTACTACTACCACCATCATAACCACAATCACCACCATACCTCCACCATTACCACTATTAGTACTTCTACTCCAGCTAATAATAACAATAGTAATAATAATAATAATAATAATAATAATAATAATAATAATAATAATAATAATAATAATAATAATCCTCGACACAATTATGTATAAGACTATCAACATTAAAAAAAAAAAAAAAAAAAAAAAAAACAAGATTCCATTACAAGATACACCTAGAGGCAAAAAGTTGACTATTCATTATACAAAGGTTATGTGAAGTAAGGTTAGGCTGAGTTAACCCCTTCAATACTGGGACGCATTTTTACCTTTATTTTAGTTAGTAATTAGACCATTTTAACCTTTTCTTAAAATTTTCACCTTCCTTCCTTCTTTCCTTCTCCTTCTTCTTATATCTCTCTTGAATTTCCTTCCTTCCTTTGTCTTACATTTCTTCTTAAATTTCCTTCCTTCCTTCTTTCTTTTCTCCTTCCTTCTTTTCATTTTTTCTCTTCCCTTTTTTATCTGTCCTTAAATTCCTTCCTTCTTTCTTTCTTTTCTCCTTCCTTCTTTTCATCTTTTCTCTTCCCTTTTTTATCTCTCCTTAAATTTCATTCCACATAAGTTTCTGAAGCTGTATAAACTCACCAAATAGTAACCAGAATGAATATGGAAACCCGTCCTGGTACTGAAAGGGTTAGGTTAGGTTAGGTTAGTACCAGGAAACACGTCCTGGTACTGAAGGGGTTAACATCACACACAAGGCGATTCTGTACAACCAACCTGAGAGTTCCTTAAAATACTCTTCTTCTTTAGGTGGTGGTGGTGGTGGTGGTGGTGAGATGAAACAGTTTAGAAGCTTAGTAAGATGTGTCACTCTTCTTACTGTGCTTGATCATAATGTTATTCCTACACACACACACACACACACACACACACACACACACACACACATTCTTTACTGTTCATTTATCTTCCTCTGTTTCAAATTTCTACGTCTTTTTACACTAGTTCATGTATTTATTTTTCCAGCTGAACGTCTCTCTCTCTCTCTCTCTCTCTCTCTCTCTCTCTCTCTCTCTCTCTCTCTCGCTGTGTCACACATATACACACACAGACAAACGCGGAAAGACAAAAAGAAACTGCTCCCCTGGTTTACATGAAAAAGTCTAACACACACACACACACACACACACACACACACACACACACACACACACACACACGGAAACAACAAGCAAGAGTCCCGAGAGGTTACCACGCTGCTGTGTTGCGGTGGAACGTCAAAATAAAAGAGAGAGAGAGAGAGAGAGAGAGAGAGAGAGAGAGAGAGAGAGAGAGAGAGAGAGAGGTGGGGAGAGTCGCTAGGCACTGGTAAACTGACACTCTCTTATGTAATCACCTTAAGACGCAACAGAGATATGGAGACTTGAAGCTCACCAATGTCACAACTTGTCGATCTTTAAAGATGTTCGATACTTTTATTGCTGAGGGTCGTGAGAGGAGGAGGAGGAGGAGGAGGAGGAGGAGGAGGAGGAGGAGGAGGAGGAGGAGGAGGAGAAAAGGAGGATAAAAGTCTCTCTTCTTTATAAACAGGCAAGTAGTTGGTTCTCCCATCTCTCTCTCTCTCTCTCTCTCTCTCTCTCTCTCTCAGTGACTTGACATCTACCTCTTGCATGATACGAGAGAGGGTGTGCGGCTTATCAGGTACCTCTCTCTCTCTCTCTCTCTCTCTCTTAGCAACTTTCTTACGTAACGTCCCTCGCCTCACATAAATGTTTCAAGTAGCAAATGGTTCTGTCACTGTGAATTCTCTTTGCTTTTCTTACCTTCTTCAATACTGGGACACTTTTACCTTCATATCTGTGTACCATTAGACTATTTTATTGGCATTAGGAAAGGTCTATGGAGGTCAGTCAGAAGGTTAAAGACCAGAGTCTACACTATTCTAATACCCAAAGTTTCTGAAGCTGTATAAGTAATAGTAAGCAGAATGAATATGGAAACGCGTCATGAAGAGGTTAACATCATTTCGTAATTTTCCCAGTAAGTAAGTAAGCCAATGATGCTGCTCTTGATTAATTCGTCTGTTGGTTTGTCTGCGCACTCACACACTCATTCAATCATTCCACTTATTTATACTCACTCACACAATCACTTTCTTACTCACCCACTCACTGACACGTTCACTGGCTCACTCATGCATTTACTAACACACACACATTCATAGTCTCTCTCTCTCTCTCTCTATTCACTGACATTCACTCATCTAATCGTTCACTCACAATCCTCACACATTCACTGACTAACTCACTCACTCACTCACTCGCCTCATACATCACATTAATTAGTCACAACTCACTGTCAGACAACAAAAGCTCAATAAAACATAAACAATTCTTCTTATATTTTACGTTCTTCAAAACATCGCTTTACTCTTTCTTCCCGCTGTTATTCTCTCTTTATTTCTCACCCTCCATTCCCTCCCTCCTCTCCAGCTCTCATCCCTCCTTTCTCCCTCCCATTGTCCATCCCTCCCTCCAGCACCCCTTTTTTACTTCCTCTGGTATCTGTTATTCTCTCTCTCTCTCTCTCTCTCTCTCTCTCTCTCTCTCTCTCTCTCTCTCTCTCTCCCTCTCCTCTCCCTCTCGCCCTCCCTCACTCACTTTCTCACTCCCTTCCTCTCTCCACTCAGCTGGTTATACCACTTTCCTGCCTCTTTATTAACCTACTGTAACTCAATCAGTCACTTAATCACTACCTCTACTACTACTACTACTACTACTACTACTACTACTACTACTATTACACTACTACTACTACTACTAATGTTGCTGCTGCTGTTACTGTTGGTGTTGCTTTTTTAGGCTTTGTTGTTAATGATAATAGCGTTAATGATGATAATGGTGGTGTCGATGATAATAATAATGAAGGATGAAAATAACAGCAATGATAAAGGAGAATACGAATAAGGATAAGAATAAGGAGAAAAATGAACCAAAGCAAGAAGAATAAACAAAACAAGCTTGACACACACACACACACACACACACACACACACACACACACACACACACACACACGGTTTACACACCACCACCCAATCTGCCACACTGCAATTCATTCAACACCAGACATCACCAAGCGTTCAACAAGACAGCCAATCACAACAGGAGGACCAATAGCAACACCCAATGAGAAACCACGAAAGACTGACATTTCACGAGCCCTTCCTCATCCCTCTGAGTATTTGGCGCGTCTTTCCTTAATTACTGATCCCTGTGGCACATCTTTACTGGTTCCATTTGTTCAATCTTGGTAGAAATTGTACAAACATTTACTTTACTTTAACCCCTTTAGTACCGAGACGCCTCTTTACCATGAGTTTAAGTGTGATTAGACGATTTTATTGGCATTAGGAAGGGTCTATGGAGGTCAGGAGATTAATAGCCAGTCTTTAATATTTTTATCCCCTACATGAGTAACCAAATAGCAACCAGAGTGAATATGGAGACGCGTCATGGTACTGAAGGGGTTAATCTCCTTTCTTGTAGATGTTTATAAGGATTTCATTACTTCTGGTGCTTTTTAAATGTTCCGTATCGCGGTGAAAGGGTTAATTAACTTATTACACACGACTTCCCTTGCCAGAACCGCAAAGGGCAACGCCAGCACCTCAGAGGACAAAGAATCGACGGTCCCTCTTCCTCTCGTAACAGCTGCTTTCGTTAACGAACACCACGATACAGCTTTAAATGGAAGACCCCTAAATGTCACGCACTGTTCCGCCGCCATCTTCCTTATTGATATCTGCAATTTCCCGCTCCCGGCACTTGAGGTACGGCAGGGTAGGGTGTGGTTATGTATGGTACAGAAGGGACAGGAGGCAGAATGTAGAGGGAAAAATGGGTGTTTCCTGCCCATTGTCCGCTTTCCCTCCATTCATACGGGGATCCAAGCAGCCTTTCTGATTATCCACGAGTTATTATCCACGTGCGATTATCCTCAAATATCAAAGGGTGGTCGGTAGGAAGCAGACTTGTGGGGATCGATCGATGGGACGGCAGTGTTGGTACGCCTGATTTACTGTTTGAGGTTAATTACTGATTTTTATTAGTTATATTTTATCCTAATCGGGGTGATTTATGGTCAGCGTGTAGGGAAGGTGATGAACTGGCGTGGTGAAAGGGCGGCGTGTCTGATGGCTGGCTGGGAGCGAGGAAAGAAAGGAAATGAATTGTGGGTCATAATTTGATTCTCACAGTCATTACTACTTTTCACTGACTACTTCTACACTTGCTGCTGCTTCTACTACTACTATTACTACTATTCAACAACAGCCGCTGCTATTATTACTACTACTACTCCTACTCCTACTCCTACTACTACTACTACTGATGCTGATGGGCTGCTCTTGTTAATCTCTCTCTCTCTCTCTCTCTCTCTCTCTCTCTCTCTCTCTCTCTCTCTCTCTCTCCAACTATAATTCTTACCCTTCTGAATTTAACTGCAGGATATTTTTTTTTCCTCTCCTCATCTGGACGAACAACAAAAACGGAGCAGAAATTATATAGACAAAAAACCCGACAAGAAATAATAGCATCTTAAAAAACGAATATATAAACGTCAAGGACACTCATTTTACACTTAGAGTTGTATATTTTTTTGCGCTTCGTATTCTTACCGTCAGGAAATCATACCCTACACACACACACACACACACACAGCGGGAAGGAGGGAGGGAAGGAAGGATTGGCTGCGCATTAGCTTGTTACGTAAGCATCTCTCGGGGTGTAGGGCCAGTCATGCACACACAGACACACACACACACACACACACACACTGCCGTCGGTTTCTCCTGGGGTATCTTATCAGCATGTCCTGTGTCTTAGTATGTTAGTTTGTTTGCCAGAGAGAGAGAGAGAGAGAGAGAGAGAGAGAGAGCGTGTGGGTGTGTGTTCAGTCAAGCCCACACAGTTCTTACTGTTTCTGAAGCCTTGGAAGCGCTTACTGAACACTCATTTCGTTCTCTAGAGACTTGAAATGGTTTGCTTATTTCCATTTGGGTTGAAAGTAATTATGTGTTTTAACTAAAGCAAACAAGTTTTCTTCTTGAGCGGGACGTGTTGCTGAATATATCAAGATGGTGCGTGTTTTTTTTTTTTTTTTTTTTCTCTCTCTCTCTCTCTCTCTCTCTCTCTCTCTCTCTCTCTCTCTCTCTCTGTTTTTCCGCAAATGTAAGCCGGGAATACCTGCTGTCCGGATACTAGGAAAGGTAGGAGGAGGAGGAGGAGGAGGAAGAGGAGGAGGAGGAGGAGGAGGAGGAGGAGGAGGAGGAAGAAGAAGAGGAGGAGACTATACTTTGGTGGCATGTTGGTACGCATGTCATCATCGCTACACACACACACACACACTGATCTGTTTACACTAGGCACACGCGGTCTAGAGTGAGAACAGTAGTATTCACCACCATCGCCGCCACCACCACCACC
Source organism: Portunus trituberculatus (assembly GCF_017591435.1). NCBI lineage: Eukaryota > Metazoa > Arthropoda > Malacostraca > Decapoda > Portunidae > Portunus > Portunus trituberculatus. Next base: position 12,525,432 of record NC_059283.1, read on the forward strand.
ACCACCACTGCCACAGCATAACAAAGCAGGCATCACTCCACAGTACAACACTAAAGCTTGACTCTAAAGTGAACGAAACGAGATGATAATGCTGGAGATGAATAAAAAACGTATACATTGGACAACGAAGCAGATATACAAAAAAAAAACTGAATGAATAGAGGGGAACCCAGCACACTGCCTTGCGACACCCCATCCCTTTCCGCTCCACGCTTTGGGCTCAGAATCCTCCCTGAATACAAGGGGATTACCAACCTTACGAACGCCTCACTGAGCTAGAGAACCTCGTCATCTTCTAGAGACGTAGATAGTGCTACATAGCTTGGCAGGAAGAGCTAGATATTATACTGGGTGACTTAGTGAGACGACTGTGGTTTATGAGGTGCGTGTGTCTTTAAATAGTGAGTTAATTAAGCCTCAGGTTTGGAGCAACGCAAGCGGCAGGAGTGTTATGGGTTAATACTGGTGAGCCGCTGTGTTCATGTGGCGGCAACACAAGAAACTCTAAGATGCTGAGGCAGTATCGTAATTTCTTCTTGGTTTCTTGTCTCATTTTTTATTCTTTTTCCCTCTCAACAGCGCATCCTTTCATTTTCTTCACATCCTCCTCCTTTTTATCTTCATTTTCCTCGTCTGAACATATCCTCTAACCTTCACCTCCATCCCTCCGTCCCTCCATTCCTCCTTGACCCTCCATGCTTCCAACTCACCAACACACGTACACCACTACCTCAACTCAACAAGTGTGGTGGTGATGCTGCTCCGCCACAACACACCAACGCATAACAGATGTGGTGTTGAGCTGCTCTACCACACCCCCCACAGCAGCTCTCTTCGCCACGGGAGGCAGGTGACGGAGGGTGGTTTCTGGAAGTGTGGGTGGGCTTAATTCTTTAGTCAGGTGGGTGATTCGGTGACGGGGGTTAAGGAGAGGGAAATTCTTGGAGGTGGGCTGGTAGTGGGCTGATCCTTTTTCTACTTTATATCTATCACTGTCCTCTCTCTCTCTCTCTCTCTCTCTCTCTCTCCAGTCTTGTTTACTTTTATGCTTGCTCCAGTGAGAGATTCTACGTACAGTTTTCGATTTCTTTTTACCCATTTCCCCTTCTTACAAAATTTCAGCAATAGTTCCTGCCAGATACACTCTCCTCGTGGTCACAATTCCGCATCTAATCATCCTCTTTAATTTTCTGTGTCTCCGAGGAAAAGGTCTGGTTTTTTTTTCCCCTCTTTTTTCCATAATGCACTGAGTTTTTTTCCTCGTTGCTTCTCGACCGAGCAACAAAACATCGCTCAAAAAAACTGTACCCTTACTTTTTTTCCTTCGCCCTCTGTGTCCCTTTTCCTTTCCTTACCAATATATATTCTTTCCCACTCGTGAAGTCCTGGAGATGGGGCGTTTTCAGGGGTACTCAAGGTAAGGGCGTCCCAAGGGTGGAGGGAAGGACGGAGAAAGAGAAGGCGAGAGGGCGAAAGGAGCAGAGGGAGCAACTTGACTGTATTAATCGGGGGAATAAACATGATTCTTCCAATTACTCTCGTGGTCCATTCACATCCCTGGGAGTTCATGCTAGTTCTTTAAGGGACGTCAGAACTTAGCCTGGTATTTATTCATCTATTCATTTTTTAACGTCATGGATCTGGAATAGTATTTTTAAATGTTTGTAGTGTCTAATTTAGATTTATGAACATTTGAAACATTTATTCATCGTGTAAGTTTACAAATTCATATTAATCTTGCTAAACTCTTCGTCTTTTATGTAGATCCTTCTGTTATGTGTATTTGTGTTGTGTGTATTTGTGTATTTTTTCCTTCCTTTTCCATTATTTAAAGTTCATAGCTCTATATTTATTTGTGTGTTCTCTTTTATAAGCCCTTGTGAAAGTTACTGAGGCTTTCAATATCATTTTCATGGTTCTAATAGTAATTCAATAACTTTCTGTATTTTTCTTTCCTTTTCCAATATTTACAGTTTATAGTTCCGTATTATTTTTATATATGTTCCCTTTTATCAGCTCTAATGAAAGTTACTGAGGCTTTCAATATTATTTTCATGGTTCTAATAGTAATTCAATAACGTTGTGTATTTTTCCTTCCTTTTCCAATATTTACAGTTCATAACTCCGTATTTACTGTTATGTTCCCTTTTTATAAGCTCTAGTGGAAAATACTAAGGCTTACAATATTATTATCATGGTTCTAATGGTAATTCAACAAAGAAACTGCATCAACACAGCTAAAAAGACACGTGAAAACCTCTAGAACTATCTTTGTGGCCTTTGAAAATAGTAATTATGAGAACCCCATGCATTTCAAAACACGAACTGAGGAACCTATCGAAGGCCACGGAGATTATTAGTCAGGTTCTTTCAATATTTCATTCCCTTACAGCACAGAAGCGTCATATTACCGCTAGAATCATACCAACACACTTGAAAATACCAAATAACAACCACTCACTCACTTAAAAAGCACCCAAGGCCGAAAAGTCGACACATTTGAGAACAGACCCAACAAAATTCCACCACTGGCGACACGTAGCGAGGCACGGCGGTAGCATAAGGGCGTCTTTCTAAACCCCGCAATATTTTCCACCCTCCCGGCGTTCTGCAGCGCTGACTGGCACTCCTATTAAGAAAGTAACTACAATTTTGCGTGAGTATAGGCGCATAATGGAGGAGAGGGCGAGGAGGGGAAGGATGAAGAGGTGGGAGGGAGAGAAGAAGGGGTGAGAAGAAGGGTGGAATGAAAAGGCTTCACTTGGAGAGGGAAGCAGAGTGAGGTATGGAGGGACGGAGGGAGGAACAGGGAGATGATGGAGGAAAGGTTGGGAGAGATAAGAGTAGAAGGGAGGATCACTGTAAGAGAGAGAGAGAGAGAGAGAGAGAGAGAGAGAGAGAGAGAGAGAGAGAGAGAGAGAGAGAGAGAGACTGCTACAACACGATACAAGCTGAGGTCACGCTAGGTCACACACACACACACACACACACACACACACACACACACACACACACACACACACACACACACACAACACACACACACACATAAATACAAACATACACGCTAGTAAAAAACGGCTTTCCGCGATCCCCGCCTCCCCTACTGTATGTGTCTAGCCTTGTGGTGATCAATATGATGGCGGCAGACCTGTGTGTGTGTGTGTGTGTGTGTGTGTGTGTGTGTGTGTGTGTGTGTGTGTGTGTGTGTGTGTGTGTGTGCTCTTTGCCTCACTTTGGTCTCTTTTTCTCTTGGAGCCAAATAGATCAGGCCTCTCTCTCTCTCTCTCTCTCTCTCTCTCTCTGTAATTCCTCCATGACAAACACGTTCTATTCTTAGACACACGCAGCAAGCGCCGTGTAATCTACCTGTATAAAGTACATGACACGTAACCCTTCATGTTTCTCCGGCAGGTGTGGTGTAAGTAACCAACCCTCACGTCACTGAATCCTTCCATCTCAAAGAAAAAAAAAAAATAAATAAATAAATAGTGGTAAGATGAAAAATACAAGCAAGTGAATGGATAAATAAATAAAAAGTTTCCATTATTCCATTCGCTAATAAAAATAATAAATCTCTGAATATCTTCCATTTATAAAAAGGAAAGGAAGTTGTAATAGAAATACAAAGGTGGGAAATACAAGCAAGTGAATGAATACATAAGTAAAAAGTCTCCATATTTCCATTTTTCAATACAAGTAGTAAATATGTGAATTCCTTCCAAATAAATAGCAATAGTAAGATTAGATATACAAGTAAATAAATTAATTGAGAAGAAAAAGTCCAATTATTTCCATTTGCTAATAAACGTAGTAGATATCTGAGTTTCTTCCACCTAAAAAAAAAAATAATAATAATAATGATAATAATAATAATAATAATAACAGTAGAATAAGATAAACAAGTAGATAAATGAACAAACAAGAAAATAAATCCCCATACTTCCATTTGCTAATAAAAGTAGTAAATATCTAAAGATTAACCCTTTCCTTTACTTACTCTACGTGCATTCAATCTTCCCTGCCACAGATACAGCTCACCTTTTGACTCTCCTTCCTGGTATGAATACTTCCCCTCCTCCCCAGACCAACCCAACAGGTATGTACAAGTTATCGTATACATCATTACACTTTCCTGGGAAACGCAAAGATATCCAGATTATCCTTATCACTCGTCATGCCACTCTGCTTCCCTTATCGATCACTCTGACAGTTCTGGGTAAATTTTTGATAAATCTTCTCTTAAACTATCATGTAAGTCTTCTGTTCTTGTTTTTTTTTTTTTTTTTTGTCTTTTCTTAAATGTTATTGGTTTCCTTTCGTCGTGTATGTAGTTTCTATTAGCCTTGTGTATTTTGCTTCTCTTTCTCAATAATTTACAGTTTCTTTCACACAGCTGTCGTTCCTTGATTTCAATTCTTAATCTTACGTAAGACTTTTATTATCTAGTTTTTCTTTTCCAACTGTCACCAAATTTCTCTCGTCGTTTATGTAGTTTCTGTTACTTTGTATTTTCTTCCCCTTCCCATGATTTCCTTGTCCTTGTTATACCCATCCTTTCCTCGCCTCATATCTTGCAAACTCTTATATAAACCTTCGATTCTTGTTATCTAATTTTAATCTTCCTAGTCTTACCACATTTCTTTCGTTATCTGAGTAGCTTTTGTAACTTTGTATATCCTCTCTTCTTTTCCACAACGTACTCTTCTTTTCATATATCTATCTTTTTTCTCGCCTTCTTGCATAAATCTCCATCTTTTCTCTATTATTAGTCCTCCGCTTTTATCGTGCACAGCTGTTATCGTAACACTTAAGTTATTGCATAAAAAATACCAATTATTGTTTATTTCATCTAGTAGCATCATATTTTCAAACTTTTGTAGCATTTAATTCACTTTTCTTTTCCACAACAATCAATTACTTTTATTTATTTATCTTTTTTTTTTCTACTACCATCAAATCTTATAACACTTGTATCTCTCACTTTCCTATTCCGTGCAACGCATCATAAAAGTCACAACAACATTAAAAAAACTTGTATAAACCATCAATTACTTTTATTATTCTTTTTCCTGGTATCATCCATGCTTCTGACTATTCTCCCCTTCCTTTCCCATAACACACACTCCCTTACTCTTTATCGTCCTCCCGGTGTGAAAATCTGACGTGAAAATTCTACTCTCTCTCCGAACTACGACAAATCCCAGTGAATCCTTCCATCAAGGGTGTAGGACTTCACAAACTGGACCTTTCTTCCTTTGGTGGCCATTAACATTGTGCCTACACGAAGGATGTCTTGAATATGAGTCCTTTCTTTGTTCCTGTACTCTTCTTCCTCTTCTCGTTCATCTCTCTCCCCCTCCTTCCTTTCCTCCTCCACCACCTCCTCCTCCTCCTCCTCCTCTTCCACAGCCACAAAGGATCTTGAGTTACCAGCAGGACGGAAATGGCTGCTCCTGAGTTGAAAGAAACCGTATTTTTTTTTTTGTATCTTTTTTTCTAATCTTCAAAAGCTCTCCCTCCCAGAAGCCTGGACACCACACACACACACACACACACACACACACACACACACACACAGCAACACGCACGCACGAGGCATCATCCTCTTTAACCAAACAACAATGTATCACGATATTAATCCTCACCCACATTGGATTTATTAATGGAGAAGAGTACTTAAAAAAACACCCATTTACTGCCCCCTTCTCCCGACCCTCCATTCTCCCCCCCTCGTCCCCTCTCCTCCCCTCACCATCCCCTATAGTGACCATATAAGCGTATAATCCTTATTTTCAAACCAATACTAAAAAATGAACTCTATACAAAATCAGTACCAAGCGAACGCGGCCGTAAAGGTAACAATGATGTGTGACGCCACGAGAGAGAGAGAGAGAGAGAGAGAGAGAGAGAGAGAGAGAGAGAGAGAGTTTTGCTTCCGTCCAGCGGTTGGTGATAGAAATTTGATGATTAATGTAAAAATCTAAACTCTATTTGATAAACTACGGTGAAAGCAGAAGGGGATTAGTGTATTAACGCCAGTGCAACAACGACAGCAGCAACAACAAAACAACAACAACAACAACGAGAAGCAACAACAATATGAATAAAATCTTGAAATGCAAACTAATAACAAGTCTCTCTCTCTCTCTCTCTCTCAGCACCCCAGCCTGTCTTTCCTGCAAAACCTGCCTGCTTGGCGTAAGGTTGCCGGGAGCAGCTTCACCAGCCGATATAATTGGCTAGAATGCTGCCGGAGTTTTAACCAAAGTTAAGCTCATTTAACCTACCTTAACCGGATCTTCACTGCGGCGGAAGCAAATCTAAAGTCATGAGTTTGAGGCTGCCGTATCAACATTAATGTATCATAAATCTGTCGTTTCCTTCTCATGACACGTCGGTAATGATAAGTCATATCTCTAAGAGTGGTCTGTCTGCCTGTCTGTCTCTCGCATTTTCACGAGAACTAAAAGATTAAATGAATGAATAAATAGATAAATAAATAAAAATCGAATCAAATAGAAAATACAATAAAGGAGGAATTGGCATATTGTATGTCTATCTTTTTTTTTTTATATCATGTGGGTTTTTCACGGGAATTTATGGGCTTAAGGGGATACTTTTTGGGGTACCTCCTATCTTAAAGCCCGTCCGCTAGGAAACCGTTGCCCCGAGTGAGGAAGCCCAACCTAAACTTCGACCGTGGACAGGATTCAACCTCGTGCGCTTGGCTGTTTGTCCGCCTGCCTATTTCTCTTTCCTTTCCAATACAATGACAAGGGAAGTGAGGGATTAGATAAACAGATAACTAAACAAAAACAAAATAAAAGGGAAAATATAAGAAACAAGGAACTGATGCATCGAACGGGAAATGGAGAACACATAATGAAAAATAGTGAATGAAAATTTAAAATGCTGTCTGTACCAAAAGTCATCCACAACAAACTAAAACTAACATGATTTCCTCCCAAGCTGTGTCCTTCTTGCTCCGAAAATATGAATGTCGGTGGCTGCCTGTTTTTTTTTTATTTATTTATCATTTATTTATTTATTTTTCTTATTTAAGGGGGGAGAACTTGCCAAGAGCGACAAAAACGATCAAACAAAAAGGCTCACGTAGATGCCAGTCCCCCGACAAGATCGAGACAGTTAGCTAAAAGAATGGGATAAATGTTTTGAAGCTCTCCTCTTAAATTAGTTTAGGTCATAGGTAGACGTAGGTACAGAAGCAGACAGGGAGTTCCAAAGTTCACCGGACAAAGGGATGAATGATTGAGAGTGGTAACTTTTCAACCAGATAACATTGAATCATCATAAAAAAAATACATGAAGCGGTGTAGCATAAGAGCGCCATGACTCCCCTTAATAAACGTCTTGAGTCTGTTGAGGACCCCATACACTATACAAAGGTAGCATGTACAGTAGCTCCCAAATCTCTATATAAAACGTTGAGCAAACTATGATAAAAAAAAAAAAAACTGTATGAAGACAACTGCCTGATCACGTGTCGCTTTGGTAAGGTTGGTATGCATAGGTTGAAATGATGCTAATATGCCAATCTATTCCTTAGGTCATAATAATACAGCTACTGTGCAGGGGTGCCAACTGTTGCCATTGTAATTACCAAATGATGTCGTCTGACGAGTCAAAATGTAGACTTCTTACTTCTTAATGATATTTTTAAGGTATGTATTGTACAGCCGCACTCATTCCCACTTCACGTTTGTCCTCATTATCAAATCCCATTATCTAATATTCTCCTTAACGATCCAAAAAAGGTGATTATTAACAGATTAGATTAAGACTGTGGGATAAAACTAAATATGTGTGATCTGTTACTTCATTTCCGACCACGAGTGTGTGTAACTGCAGTGGAAGTCAGGTTGATATATGAATGTGTGGGAAGTTTATCCATGTAGCTTTCTTTCCCAGTTCCTCGTGCGTGACTGGCGAAACCTTCATTCTGATCTGTCCTGGGAAGATGAACTAAAACGAATAATGAATCACCTCCATTAATTTAAAGATGGGATTTAAAGTTTCAAGGATCAGTATCAAATTTGACACTGACCTACTTTGATGATAAAAATAAAATAAAGACACAAGAGGGAAGAGGGAAAATGAAATAAGATAACGTAAGAAAGAAGAAAGAAGGAAACCAAAGGAAACAAGAGGAAAAAAAGATCGGATAAAAAAACGAGATTGAAAATGATAAAAAAAGGAGAGTGATGGTGTTGAAATTCAATATATATTAATCAGGTACTCACGTATTTATCCACCCATTAATTTATTCACGGCACAGGTGAGGAGGGAAGGCCGCGACAACAATTCCAAAACTTTTCTTTCGTCGCAGTAAATCGATTATGAACTTCCACCGTATCACAAAGACGTAAAGTTTCTTGCTAACATTCCAAGTTTCCACATCACACACACACACTGCTTCGAAATTCGGTCCGAAGCCTCAGTTATCCGGAGTTTCGGAGTTTCAGTGTCATTTCAGGATCAGCGGTGATATGGCTGAAAATTGTACTGTCACTGTCGACTGTGTTGTTCTTATCTAAACCAGTATTGTTACGCTGAATGACTCTCTCTCTCTCTCTCTCTCTCTCTCTCTCTCTCTCTCTCTCTCTCCAAGACTTTAAGTTATGCAGCAAACTTACAAAACAACCACTAAAGGAGAGATCACTTCACACATCACAAAGTATTAAAACACACTGAAGCAACACGATGCAGCACACCACCACCACCACCACCACCACCACACAAAACACATCACAAGTACCACCAAGAGAACACATCACGGTCTAGAACAACAACAACAAACCCCAACAGAAACACACAAGCCCTTAACACCAGCAGCACAACAGGGGACAAGTGACCGCCACCACACACCAAAGACACCCACTCCACCCATCTACCCCTCCCTCTCCATTAATTAAGCAAGACACACCCTTCTGGCGCTGGTCAAATACAAGCCAAGCATTCTTACAAACACACACACGACTCGTAACCTTCTAACACCCCCACGTGCCGCCCCGCCCCTTGGGAATCTCGCTATCAGCCGTGCATACACTAACAACACGGCAGAGCTGGGACCTCCTCATATTTACACAGACTAAACATCCCTCGCGAACTGAGAGGTGCTTGTGATCCTTTCCTCAAGCCACTACGAGAGGCAAGGGGCACCAATCGTGGCTGAGAAAGACGCCACTGATAACCTCTCTCTCTCTCTCTCTCTCTCTCTCTCTCTCTAGGGTTATGGAGGAAATCCCAGTCATTGTTTTTTTGCGTCTCATCAACATAAATACGAACACCAAAAAGCGCCTGAAATTCCCATCCCCGAAACCTTTGCTTCATTGATAGTTTTCCTAGTGATGCGTATTTTTCGTTCCCGCATCATCCCAAGCCACTTGAACGGCAGCACTAACCTGTTTTGTCCGGGGAAACAAGGGGAAAAAGTACCCTGTTGGAAGGCGCCCGACTAAGTAGCATTACGGGGCTGAGGGAGACAGAGGGGAGCAACGCGCAGAGAGAGAGAGAGAGAGAGAGAGTCGTGGATGATGGGAGGGGAGGGAGCGAGGGGTGTTGGTTGGCTGTGCTCCGTTTGTGAAGGAGAGTGAGTGGGAGGGAGGAGGGGGGCAGGGAAGAGAGTAAGGGTAGGCATGGAGGGAGGGAGGGAGGGAGAGATGGAAGGCGACGCGCCACGCATCACTCGCGAAGCCGAAAAGAAAAAGGGAGCATTAAATCACAATATAATTACCTGATCCGTACATTCCTAGCATTAAACGTAATAAACAATGTGTGGACGAGAAAACTACACACGTGAAAAGAAAGACACGACCTTAAACCAGATAAACAAACCATCAAGCAAGCAGGAGGTAAACATGTCGAAAAGACTTATAAAAGAAGCGGTGAAAACGACAAGAAATCAGGGAAGGGGGAGTGACAGTGAGAGGCAGCGGGAGGCAGGAGGAAAGCTGGGTCGCGGGAGGGTTGGCAGCCCTGCGTGAGGAGCCGCTGCTGCCGCCACCGCTCGCCCTGTCAGTCCACAAGTTGATAGGCGGAGTAGACCATACTTGTTAACTTGTTTGTCAGCGGGGACTCACACGGGTACTCACGCGTCCCCTCACACACACTTCTGAGGGTGCAGGTGCCTGAGTAAAGGAAGAGGAAGGAATGAGCGGGAAGAGGATGAGAGGGCGTCTTGGAGAGATAGAGAGAGGAAAAAAAAAAAAAAATGGAGCATCTCTGTAAACACGTTTTGTATCATGAATCCACACCCTATAATTTTCCTTTAGCACTGCCGCCGGTGTTGAGTCCAGGGGCTGCCGAAACCAGGCTAGTGGGGAATAAGAATAACTGTCTTTAATGATGGCGGAATATGCTACATTAGTTGCTATGGAATCAAGGAAATACCGGCCAAGGGAGAAAAATGATAACTCGTCTTTCCTTCCCGTGGTATGTGGGAGGAAGAGACCAACTTGACGGCCTCCTCAGAGAAAAACGCAGCTTCCTCCTCCTCCTCTTCCTCCTCCCACTGAAGGTGAACAGGAACCTCCATTAACCAACCCTCGGCGTACGGCGGCGTCCCCCTCGAGAGAGAGAGAGAGAGAGAGAGAGAGAGAGAGAGAGAGAGAATCCTTGTAAGTGCTACACGTGTCCTATGAACTTGAGTGCAGCGTCCTTCTGTGTTTTGCGAGCGTTACATGTCCTTCGGGTGTTCGTGTCTGTGTTCGTGTCCCTCGGGATGTCCTGTCGGTGCCGCTACATCACCCGAGGCCTCTGGGAAGCCATCTCGTTTGGCGTGCGTGAAAAAAAAAAAAAAACCCGCCAATTACACCAAGGACATGAGCCACCGCTGTCTGTATCATTACCTCGTCAACAGGAGGCAACACGTAACGACGATAGGCTATCTTCACTATCTTCAAAGCCGATGATAAGGAATAAGGAAAGGATGAACATGCCCGCCTCACACCACAATCATCCCATCTCGCCTTCCTCCTTCTCCACCCCTGCGGGCACGATGACACAAAATGAGGCACAACCCGCCACTTCTTGAACATTACCGCGTCCCACAGATCCTATTTCTCAGCGTCTGGGGCAGGTTAGGAGGGCGCGGAGGGGCGGAGGAAAGGAGAGGAGGGGAACAGGCCATGGACAAAGGGATATGGACGCAAAAACATCCCCGGGACACCCAAGGCAGTGCGTCACCCGTCCAGGAATTCCGAGGGCGAGGCGTCGAGGCGTCACGGTGAGGGTGAGGGGGAGGGGTTGAGGGAAGGAGCAGGGTGGGTGGACGAACGAATACCTGGCATCTCTTCACCCGCTACTCACTTGGTCTTTTTGCTCCACTGGGCTGGCTGGTGGACTCATTTACGTGTTTTCTGGCCTTGGAGGAGAGGATTAGTTGATGGTGTTAATGGTGGTGGATGCTGGGTGGATGCCGGGAAGTGGTGGATGTGGAAAGGTTTTACGAGGTGGAAGATTTGTGTGATGGATATGACGGTGGATTTTCGAGGTTTGGAAAGTGATAGTGTTAATGGCGGTGGATATGAGCAGGTGATATTCTCGTGGTGGGCATGCGTTTGAGTGGATACATGGTTATAAAGGTGGATTTTCTAGCTTTGGAAGGTGATACTGGTAATGGTGGGTGAGAGATGTTTAGTGATGGATACTGAACCGTGGCATGAGGCGGATGAGCATGTAGGAGTAACGGATATGCTGATGGATTACCTCGTATGTGTCTATATAAGGAATGGATATGTGGCAGATAACAGGCAGTATGAAGTGGATCAGCGCGTTTGAATAATGGATAATGAGGTGAATGAATAAATTGATGGATAAGAGGTGAATGATGGTGACTCAACAAATGAATGAAGGGATGAAAGATAGAGTACAGAGCGAGCGAGTAAGTTGTAGTTCATGAAGAAAGAAATATTACAGAGAAAAAGATACAGTTAGCAGATGCAGTGGATAAAGAAGTGTGATTTTGTGAACAGTGAATGTGGTGGGAGGGAAAGATGGATAAGGGATGATGCCTTTGTGTGGGTTAGCGGCAGTGTTGGTGGTGGTGGCAGCAGTGGTGGTGGCGGGTAGAAGAGAGGAGGAGGAGGAGGAGGAGGAAGAGGAGCAACAGAGAGAGGACGGTCGTGGCCAGGGAGGGCAAAGGGGCTAACCGTGAAAGGAGACTGATGGGTGAGTCTAATAACGTAATAATTTAGCGTAATAATTCAGGACATGCCCATAAATCGACTGCCGCGTTTTATCCTGATAAGTTCAGAATTTCGACGGAGGAATGAGAGAAAAAAAAGAAAAATATTTGTTTATCTTCCACCATGTCCGGCTGGAGAGAGAGAGAGAGAGAGAGAGAGAGAGAGAGAGAGAGAGAGAGAGAGAGAGAGAGAGAGAGAGTGTGTGTAGTCTGTGAGTGGGAACAGGAAGCCACACACACACACACACACACACACACACACACACACACACACACACACACACACCATAGCACTCGGGTAACACTCACAATCTCTAACACAAATGTCACGTGACCGCTATCCCACTCACCAACCTGTGTATGTGTGTATGTATTTCAATCCCCACTGAAACAAACACGTGTATCACCTGCGCGGCGGTTCCTCGTAGCTACCTGTCAATACGTATGTGTAATGGCGTACGTGACTTGTCCGTCCGTTTGTCCGTAACACGTGCTTGTCTAACCAGAGTCGTGTTTAGCCTTGAGGAGACGAAAATTGAATAATCTGACATCCCGCTTTGCCCCGTGCTGGATGTGAAGGAGGAGGAAGAGGAAGAGGAGGAGGATGAAGAGGAGGAAAGGTGTCGCCGTGCTGGTCTACGCGTGACCCTTATACGGTATTCTTCCTCCTCCTACTTTTCCTTCTCCTCCTCCGCCTCCTCTGCCTCCTCCTCCTCCTCTTTGCTTCCTCCTACCGAGCTGTTGTGATTAAATAAACGTTGCCAATGTTTTCTGGCAGGGAGGATGTGGTGGGGAGACTCTCTCTCTCTCTCTCTCTCTCTCTCTCTCTCTCTCTCTCTCGTGTAGTGTTGCATTGTTTCAGAGTCGCGTCACGTGATTATGGTGATTGTATCTTACTGCAGCAAAGGATCGATTACTCCGTGACATTTATCTGCATTGCTTCTCTTTCTTCCTCTTCCTCTTCTTCCTCCTCTTCTTTTATAGGCGTGGCTCTTACGGTGCTTTATTTCCACAGCATTCCTGAGCGTCAGAACTTTCGTGGGGGGAAATCAATTTATTCCACGTTGAAGCTTATCGAGTGAAGAGTGAGTGAGGAAGAAAGAGAGAAGGGAAAAATAACTAATTACCTCGCATTCACCAGAGATAATATGCATCCTTGCCTGGCTTATTCTTTTACCGAGTCACCGCATTTCGCAATACTTTACCGGATGAATGAACTGGAATAAGGCAAGAAAAGAAAAAAAGACTGAAAAAAAAGAAGAAATATACTACCCCCCTTCCATCTCCTCCATTAAAAAAAACAAGGTTATAGCATCTCCAGTGGTAAAAGTAATTCAGACCCAATCATTCGTTCATTATGACACAAACAACAGCACTGATTTAATTAACCGATCATTATAATCTGGTCTCTCTCGACTGACCGCGTGGAGGGAAGGAGGGGAGGAACGGAAGGACGGACCGAGGGAGGGTTGATGGGGGGAGGCCGAAAGGGAGAGATCAGAGAAGAGAGGAGGGGTGGAGGGAGAAGGGAGTAGGTAAAAGGGAGTAGAAGGGACAAAATAGGAGGAAGGAATGGAAAATGGGAGGAAGGTAAATAGACAAAGAGTAGTTTGGAGAAGACAAGATGGAATGAAGAAGAGGAAAAGGAAAAGGAAGATAGGAAAGTAAATGATACTGGAGAAAGAGATGATACTGATAAAGAAAAAAAGAATAAAGGAAATTAGAAATGGAAAAAAAGGAAAATAGTGACGTGGGAGGAGGAGGAGGAGGAGGAGGAAGAGAAAGGAGTAAGGGTGATGAAAGTGGGGAAGGGGATGAGTGTGAGGGGGAGAGGGACGACATAATGAGATTTCCAGATAATCTATAACTGCAGCGGAGCATCATCTACGGAACTTGAGGGGAGAGGAGGGAGAGGGGAGAGTGAGAGGGGAAAAGGGAGAGATGAGGAGGCTGGAGGCTTTTGTGGCTGATAGTGACATGATGATGATGGTGAGGATGGTGATGAGGGAGGAGGAGGAGGAGGAGGAGGTTGGTAATTTGATAATGATGAATCGTTACTATAATAATGTTTCTTTTGTGTGAGGATTAGTGTGTGTGTGTGTGTGTGTGTGTGTGTGTGTGTGTGTGTGTGTGTGTGTGTGTGTGTGTGTCAACGGAACCTTTCATTCTGTCCGGTACTATTTGTTCAGTGAGAGAGAGAGAGAGAGAGAGAGAGAGAGAGAGAGAGAGAGAGAGAGAGAGAATACACAGACTCGGTAATCCAAACTAAGTAGGTGGTTTGCCTTTAACTCCTAAACGTAAACCACACACACACACACACACACACACACACACACACACACACACACACACACACAGCCTCCATAACACTTAAAACTCGCTAGAAAGGAACAGCACGCTAGCTTCGGACCTTGAGTATACCCGCTCCTTGCCACCTTCCTCCCCTCTTGCACCCACTCCCGCAGGCTCCAGGTAGGGCACATACCGAGGGAAAACCATCACTTGTCAAGACTATCTGAAGAAGGCGCTGCTGGTGTAACACAGACCAGGGAAAAGGGGAAAAAAAGGATTCATTTCGACCTGTGTTTGAATAAGCGGGGCCCTGAGGCTACACTGGTCCTCCTCCTCCTCCTCCTCCTCCTCTCCCACTGGTCTACGAGATGCCAACCTGCCCGACTCTCACCGCCAGTTCTCTTTCCTCTCTTCTTCCTCTCCCATATCCCTTCCTTCCTTCACCACCTCCCTCTTAACAGTCATTTCTTCATGCCCATCTGGTCCATCAATTTTATCTTCCTTTCTCTCTCTCTCTCTCTCTCTCTCTCTCTCTCTCTCTCTCTCTCTCTCTCTCTCTTTGCCAGTGAGGAGAGATCGTGACCGCCTGAAAACCTGTGAAAAGGGCGATAGAGGAGAGGGAAATGGACGTCTCCCGTGGATCAGTATGGTTCGGTGTTCGTGTGGTTGGTCACTCAGCGAGGATTGCATTAATTTGACCCAAACAACCTCGCACTTACGTTATCCGATTACGCGTCGCCGTCTTTTCACTCCCCCACACCTCTGCTCCCTTGAGACCCCCAACTGAGGCACCACACGTCGATTCCTGCTCTCCATAAGACTTAGATTGTGAAGGAATGACTTTTTATTATATAATGATGAGAGGCGGACTTCCGAACTACTACTATTACTACTACTACTACTACTATACTGTTGCTACTGGTGTTGTTTGTACTATCACTGAAATAACTTCTACCATCAATTTAGAACGAAGAATAATTATGTTGGTTTTACTATTAATCTTACTACCATTACTAATTTTTCACCTACATTTGTTAACCACAACTCATTTTGTTGGTCAATATTACTAATGCTCCTGCTACTACTACTACTACTACTACTACTACAGGTGCTACAAGTACTACTACTGCTACAACTACTACCAGACCATCCATAACCAATACCACTGTGCCACTCTTCATCTTTCTCCTTCCTCTCCTCTTCCCACAATTACCACCACCACCACCACCACCACCACCACCACTGTGTCACTTGTTCTGCTTACGAATGCCGGGAGAGGTTTGTTATTTGAAAGTCAGACGAGGTCTTGTATCACTGTAGTCCCATCATGTTATCCAGAGAGAGAGAGAGAGAGAGAGCCGTGTTTCCGTGGTGGCAGGGAGTTAGGGAGAGGAGAGGGAGTCTGTTCCCTCCACCACCACCACGCGTTTGAAGGAAGTGATGACCTGAACCTCCCCGTACGACACCGCCCACCACTCCCTCTCTCCCGCCACCACTTTCTCCCTCCCTCCACCAGCGCCGCACATCCACTCTCGCCTTGCACGTCTCTTAAAACACCCCTTTAGGACGCAACTCACTCATAGTCCAAGGGAAGAGAGGGGAAGCGAGGAGAAACTGTTTTTCCTCCCCGCTCTGAAATTCCTCAGTTTCGGATGCCGCGATCAGCTGTGAAGGAGAGAGGCAGCGTGGGCAGGGCGGTGCGTTTCCCACTGCCATAAATTCCACTTTCCCCCCACTTTTCCGCATTTCAAACGCCACCAGCCTATAATATTGGCATGTTGAATATTCAGAGACGTGAGGATCCGTCATGACACTCAGGGGAAGTCCATCTCGGCGGATTGGCGGCGGGACAAGGTTACACTGTGGCCGTGGCAACTCTGCTTTGGGCGGGCTGGGGCGCTGGCTGCCTGACATTCAATTATCGAGCTCATAGCCCACACTCCATACACTCGCGATACAATTCCCGCCGATAAGACGAGAGGAAACCAAACCTCAATCATTCCTCGCCCACCAACCTCGACATACGCACTCCCAACACTTACTCACTCACTCACCTCTCCGTTCCTCCAGCGAAGTATGATCCCGAGGGCGCTTGACACTGCGGGAAAGATTACGGTTAAATGTTAATAGTTGGGAATTAATTGCTGTTTAAGAGGAGGAGGAGGAAGAGAGGAGGAGGAGGAGGAGGAGGAGGAGGAGGAGGAGGAGGAGGAGGAGAGTGAAGAAAATAATCTCGTGTGTAACCTATTGGGCGAGTATGAAACTTTTATTATAATGGTGATTCGTGTGTGTGTGTGTGTGTGTGTGTGTGTGTGTGTGTGTTCATCCCCAGAAGCTAAGTTTCCGCATACTGACCCAATCTAAAGCACTACTCTTTACTCCTCTTCCTCAGCTCCCCTTTTTTGTGGCGAGAATTTATAAAGAAAATGAATAAAAAAGCTTTCTTGAGTGTGCCGAGAGCGTAACGAGGAATATGCCAAGTTGTAAATGGCTCTTGGAGGCGGGGAAAAAAAAAAAAAAACGAAAAAAAAGAGGACGAACAACAGCAGGAGGAGGAGGAGGAGTAGGAGGAGGAGGGAAAGAGGAAGAAGTAAAGCAGTACGTACTAGCATCCTTCTCAATCCTAGTTACCGGAAGTTTCACTAGCTGGCAGCCACCACCTTGCCTCCTCCTCCTCCTCCTCTTCCCCTTTCTGCACAAAGACTCGGGCGACACAGGGAACGGAAGTCCTCTGCAACACACCCTCGCACTCGCCTTCCTCCCGTCCTGCCCACACCGCACACAGACTTGGCGGGATAGCGGGAGGAGGCACCACGGTAGCACTACACATAACAACCTACACACAGGTCTTCCCGCCATTCCAACACGACCCAGCTATTCCCTTCCACTTGTAACGACTCTATCCATCGGTACTATGAACTCTAGGGCTGCTGGACGGCCTCTAAAATACCTCTTCTTTGCGTCTGGCGTCTCATATTACAACTCTTTTCAAGCCTCGAGGCATTTACCGTACCTAACGCCCCACCACTACGATTTTCAGGGTCCCGTGTATAGAAATCTGGCGCTTTGTCACTCGAGGCGGCCTAAGGGTACGTGTGAGCCCCATTTTCTTTGCCACTCTCTACCCTGAAACACTCCCGGAGATTCCCCAGCCTGAGGGGAGGGCAGGCAGGAGGAGCAGGTTACCGTAGGCAGCAGCAGGGCACCCAAGGTCGCCCATCTAGGGAGGCCACAGGTTGAGGCGGCGGTAGGGAGGGAGGGAGAGGTGGCGCCGGTCAGACCACCACCGCCGCCACCACCACTACCATCACCACCGCCGCCACCACCACCACCACCACCACCGCCGCCGCCACTACCACCACCACCCGTTCAACTCTTTGTCTAGCCGGGGTGAACATTCTGTCTCGCGTACCACTACACACACACACACACACACACACACACACACACACACACTTAACGCTCCTTTTCTCTCTCGCACAAGTTTCCCTCCTGTCCCTTTTTTCCTCTAAC
>NC_059283.1:12548444-12563444 GCF_017591435.1 Portunus trituberculatus
TTACATTCGTCACCAACCTGGCAGGACGACTTGCTGTATGGCTTCTGACGGAGGAAGAGGAGGAGGAGGAGGAGGAGGAGGAGGAGGAGGAGGAGGAGGAGGAGGAGGTGGCAGAGACCTACTGACGTCAACACTTATTGTCATCGCTGCTCGGAGGAGTTGGAGTCACAGCCAGAGAGAGAGAGAGAGAGAGAGAGAGAGAGAGAGAGAGAGAGAGAGAGAGAGAGAGAGAGAGAGAGAGACTTGTGGGGTGAGTGCACGCGCTTCATCAACAAGAACAACAACAATGGTTTACTTCCTCTAATACCACCACCACCACCACCACACCACCACTACTACTACTACTACTACTACTACTACTACTACAATTACCGCTACTGCTACTACTACTATATACCGGTGACCATGCAGAACTCAAACAATAATAAAATAAACTAAGAAAAGAAAAAAAAAAAAAGAAAATGTGGTGATACGGCAATTAAGAAACGGCTTACACTGAATTGAAACGTACATGAGAAAGAATACATTGCCAACCAGCTGTGAGAGAGAGAGAGAGAGAGAGAGAGAGAGAGAGAGAGAGAGAGAGAGAGAGAGAGAGAGAGAGAGTGTACCGAGTATAACTGTTCTTTCAATAGCAACCCGCACACATTTATTCAAAGCGCTTACAAAAAAAAAAGAAAAAAAAAAAGAGAAAAGAGTGAATTCAGCTTGGCAAAGTTTTCCACGCGGCGGCCAGGGGTAAGTGGCGGAGGGAGCGTGCGTGATGTCAACTTGAGGGGATGAAAGGCTCAGCGTCAGAAGCTTAACCCGTCCGTCAATCAGCGCCTCACAATGCGATCTGAAGATAAGGCAACGAAGAAACAATAGACACAGCGAAGTACTGAAGACACGGAGCCACAAACCATCGTGAAGCGGTAGTGTTCTTGTGTGTGTGTGTGTGTGTGTGTGTGTGTGTGTGTGTGTGTGTGTGTGTGTGTGTGTGTGTGTGTGTGTGAGTGAGCGATAAGAGGACACTACCCCCGGTAACACCTGGCTATATTGTTTCGTGCAGGTGTTCTTCCCAGCAGTGTACAGGTGTCCTTAACACTCACACTCCTAACGAGGCTGCCATCAGTACATACGTGGCAGCGAAGGACTGAAAATCTCACTAAAAGAAAGACAAATTGACACAAACGGAAGAGCAAAAATTTCAAGTAAAAATTGGGTGAGAGTAAGCTCTTGTTTTTTTTTTTTTTTCTCTTTTTGTGATAACTTTTCTTACATTACAAGAAGTAGGACGCGAAGGAAAAGGAGAATAGGAAAAGGAGGAGGAGGAAGAGGAGGAGGAGGAGGAGGAGGAGGAGAAAGAGGAGGAGAAAGAGGAGGAGGAGGAGAAAGGGAAGAAGAAAGAGGAGGAGGGGGAGAAAGAGGAGAAGGCAAGGTTAGTATTATCGAATAAGATTATATAAAGAGCATGGTGATAGTGGCTGAGCAAGAGAGGGAGGAGGAGGAGGAGGAGGAGGAGGAGGAGGAGGAGGAGGAGGAGGAGGAGGAGGAGGAGGAGAAGGAGCAAGAGAAGGAGAGGAGAGAAAGCATGATAAGAACAAGGAAGACAGCTGAGGAAGGCAAATAAATGCAAACAGGAAACGAGAGGATAAAAGAAAAAAAGAAATACTGAGAACAATGATTATACATTTATACTCAGAGAGAGAGAGAGAGAGAGAGAGAGAGAGAGAGAGAGAGAGAGAGAGAGAGAGAGAGAGAGAGAGATACCACACACACACATTATAGATACGACTACACTGACAAAACCATGACGAGAAGGAGCAAGTCAGTCGGGAACTAAGATAACACATAACAAGGCACCTCTTGCTTCACCTCCCTTTCCTTCCTTCCCTGAGAGAACGTGCGGGGCAGCCAGGAAAGGAATGTAACAGAGCCACACAGCCACCCGTCTATAGCGAAACAAAGGGGAAAATAAGAGCACACCCACACAAAGCCAAGAGAAAAAGGGAGAAAAAAAAAGGAGGGAGAGAGCCAGAAGAGAGAGGGAGAGAGAGGGAAGGGGGACAAGGGATCTAGAAACAGTGTATGGCTGCGGGGGAGGCAAGACTAGAGAGTATAATGAGGTAAACACGGGGATATATTCTTAGTGGTATGCCTCTTAGCGCACTGGGACACAGGAGGCGTTGTGAAGGGTCTGTGTGTGGTGATGCTGTGATGGCGGGGACTAATTGACTTGAGAGAGAGAGAGAGAGAGAGAGAGAGAGAGAGAGAGAGAGAGAGAGAGAGAGGATCTTTGTCATCTTCCTCGCTTATTTCTCTAAATCTCTCTCTCTCTCTCTCTCTCTCTCTCTCTCTCTCTCTCTCTCTCTCAGCTTCACTAGAGAAGGGAGGAGATGGTCTAAAACTCTCTCTCTCTCTCTCTCTCTCTCTCTCTCAGCTTCACTAGAGAGAGAGAGAGAGAGAGAGAGAGAGAGAGAGAGAGAGAGAGAGAGAGAGAGAGAGAGAGAGAGAGAGTTTTAGACCATCTCCCTCCCTTCTTTCTTCACGCCACCACCACTACTACATCTCTCTCTCTCTCTCTCTCTCTCTCTCTCTCTCTCTCTCTCTCTCTCTCTCAACCTCACCTGCTTTCACTAATTTCTATCGCCTGAGGAACATCTTTTCAAATCGATTCTCTCTGTGTTGGTCGTTCCCGGATTAACTTCACGTGACGCTCAGCAATTTTCGATATCTCACCTGTAGTCAGTTAATAAGTTACGGAGTCGGCAGGTAATTGGTGCTAGTTAATAGGGGGAACCTGGTGCTCGTGTGTCTGGCTGTCTGTATGTCTGTTTGTCTGATTGTCTGGTCTTGGTGTGTTTAAAGTGGGATGGAATGGTTTTTGTGTCACGGATTTGTGTGTGTGTGTGTGTGTGTGTGTGTGTGTGTGTGTGTGTGTGTGTGTGTGTGTGTGTGTGTGAAATGAAAATTCCTCTTACCTCATTAGAATTATCTCCATTACTACTACTACTACTACTACTACTACTACTACTACTACTACTACTACTACTACTACTACTACTACTACTACTACTACTACTACTTTTATCACCACTACCACTACTACTACTACTACCATTACTACCACTACCACTACTACTACTACTACTACTATTACTATTACTACTACTACTACTACTATTACTACTACTTCTACAACCACGCTATGATCACTTTTACAACTATTGTTACTGCTTTTTTGTACTACTTCCTGTTCCTACTACTACTACTACTACTACTACTACTACTACTACTACTACTACTACTACTACAAGGCAGAAACACCCAGAGAGAGAGAGAGAGAGAGAGAGAGAGAGAGAGAGAGAGAGAGAGAGAGAGAGAGAGAGAGAGAGAGAGAGAGAGAGAGAGAGAGAGAGAGAGAGAGAGAGAGAGACCTTCACTTCTGTCCTCACACCTGCGAATTATTGAGTATACAAGTGTTGGTTTGAGAGAATTTTTGAAGCACTGGCAGTGTTCGTATGTTGGGGAAGGTTTGCCTCAGGTAGCTCATGGTGTCTCCTGTCTGGGTAAGTATGCTTAACTCCTGGGAACTGTCGACTTTCACATCTCTCTCTCTCTCTCTCTCTCTCTCTCTCTCTCTCTCTTTCTGGTGAGCTCAAGGGGATTAGTGACACTGCTAACCTGCTTTATAGTAGTAGTAGTAGTAGTAGTAGTAGTAGTAGTAGTAGTGGCAGCAGCAGCTTTATAGTAGTAGTAGTAGTAGTAGTAGTAGTAGTAGTAGTAGTAGTAGTAGTAGTAGCAGTTGTTAATAGTAGTTAGTAAATGCAATACCACCACAACTACCACTAGTGATAGTAGTAGTATCTGGAATAGTAGTAGTAGTAGTAGTAGTAGTAGTAGTAGTAGTAGTAGTAGTAGTAGTAGTAGTAGTAGTAGAAGTAGTAGTAGTAGTAGTAGTAGTAGTGGTAGTGAGGGTAGTGGTGGTCTCTCTCGCTCTCTCTGTGTCTCTGTCTGCCTGTCATCCTCCCCTTCTCTCTCTCTCTCTCTCTCTCTCTCTCTCTCTCTCTCTCTCTCTCTCTCTCTCTCTCTCTCTCTCTCTCTCCGTCCCCTAATTATTTCCACAAGTTCGCAGCCTTGCCTTACTCCCGGCACCTGTTTTACCGCAATGATCTGCGAGGCGAGACTCTCTTGGTCCCAAAATGCTCGACAAAAGACCCTCTCCTGCTGCGCCTTCAGGTTTCATAATGTGGCGAAATATTATGCTATATATCGTGGCCACGGCTAGACAGTCTACCACCACCACCACCACCGCCGCCAACACCACCACCACCACCACCACCACCAGCTACATTCCACCAACATACACACCACTGTTTTCTTACGGTACTCAGTTTAGATGTTTGTTTTGAGTTGTTTTAGTATGTGTGTGTGTGTGTGTGTGTGTGTGTGTGTGTGTGTGTGTGTGTGTGTGTGTGTGTGTGTGTGTGTTTGTGTGTGGTGAATCTGCTGCAGTGCGTGGTGGTGTGGTGTGGTGGAGAACGGTTGTAGTAATGAAGGATAGTGATTTTATGGTGTATAGTGTCTGGTTGTGTGGTGTATAAATGCTGCTTTGAAAAGAGTGTGGGAGAGTGAGGCAGTAAGAGTGATGATGGTGTGTATGGTGAGTTATGTGGTGTTAATGGAGCCTATGGTAGTGCGGTGTAGAGGTAAGGTAGTGTGTAGGAGGGTGTTTATCATTTATAGCGATGGTAGCGGTTATGGTGCATTATGTCAAACTGCACCATAATTTACTACAGTGTGTGTGTGTGTGTGTGTGTGTGTGTGTGTGTGTGTGTGTGTGTGTGTGTGTGAAATATGGTACTTAACCCTTTTACTGCAATACGAGACAATTAACAAAACCAAAAGCAGATTACGTAAAATTTTCATAATCATCTCTAAGAAAGAAAAAGAAAAGGATTGAAGGGAGTAAATGCAGCAATGTGTACCGCCTTTACAGCTATGCAGTGGCTGTAGAGAACAAGTAAAGACGTCTCAGAGTGATTAGTAATTAAGGAAAGATGCTACAGAAGCTTAAAGGATAGACAGAGGAACAGTTTGGGCCGCCGTGGTACAGTGGAACCATGCTTGCTTTGGGGTTCGAGGGGTCTCCAAGCGCACGGGTTCGAATCCTGTCCACGGTCCGAGTGTAGGTTGGGCTTCCTCACTCGAGGCAACGGTTTCCTAGCGGGTGGGCTTTGAGATAGGAGGTACCTTAAAAAGTACCCTCTTTAGCCCATAAATTCCCGTGAAAAGCCCACATGGTATAGGTATGGTGTAGGTAAAGATGATAGTGGAAGATAGTGAGACCTGAGTGGTTATGATAGATTATATTAACGGTATTTACGTGGAGTGGGTGATATTTTCTTTTATGTAAGAGAAGAAAACCGACAAAGGGAAACAAAGACGATTTAAAAAAAAAAATCTCCACAAAGGTGCCAGTTCCCGAAGAGGTCTGAGAGAGTAACCTAAGAAGGGATAAATGATATGAAACCTTCCTTTTTAAATGAGTACAAGTTATGGGAAAGTGGAAATACAGAATCAGACATGAGGTTCTAGAGTGTACCAGAGAATAGGATGAACGACTGAGAGGACTGGCTGCGTTAAGGAGGTGGACAGAAGAGAGGGGAGAGAAAGAAGGCTGGCGACTGATGTGAATGGTAAAGTAACAAGCAGATGAATACACACAAAAAATAAACGATAAGTAAAAAGAAGAAAAAAAATGAAAAATAAAAAAAAACACAAGGAAAGCTGTAGGATATCAGTAAAAGCGTACATGTGGCAGTTTCCATAATCCGAACTCATGAATATGCACTTATCATTATACGTATATCCAACTAATCTCGAAGCTCCTCACTGTACTGGAAACTGAGGCTATCCCATTTTCACATTATGACGTTTGAGAACCAATGCCTTCCTATCACCTGAAGAGACATGGCCAAACACACACACAGAGAGAGAGAGAGAGAGAGAGAGAGAGAGAGAGAGAGAGAGAGAGAGAGAGAGAGAGAGAGAGAGAGAGAGAGAGAGAGAGAGAGAGAGAGAGAGAGAGAGAGAGAGAGAGAGAGAGAGAGAGAGAGAGAGAGAGAGAGAGAGAGAGAGAGAGACCAGTAATTAAAGTTGAACGAGATATTTAAGAGTGCTTTTATGGGTTTCGTGATAGATTACCAAGATTTCCACATTATGAACTGGAGAAACGCTCTTGAGAACACGGCAAAGTGACTCTATACCCCTTGAAAATCGTCGTGGCGAGAGAGAGAGAGAGAGAGAGAGAGAGAGAGAGGTGTGTGAGTAGTAAGTAGTTGGGGCTTCTTGGTGGACCTTGAAAGATAAGGGCAACCAGTGTAGCCGATAAGACAGTCACACATACATCAGTGGATTAATTTCACGAGGGATGACTAACTAACCACATGAATACGAGTAAGAGGAGTAATGACGGTGAGGAAGATGATGATGGTAATACTGGTGTTGATGGAGGTTATAGTGGTGGTGGTGATGGTGATGGTGGTGGTGGTGGTGGTGATGGTGGTGGTATTGGTGGCGGTGGTGGTGGTTTTCAGAGATAAGATGGTGATCAGAGGATTGTGGTGTGAAGATAATAGTGATAATGGTTGTTGAGTGAGCTAAGCGGTGGAGGTTGACACAGGAGCTTCTATTAACAGCAGGTGTGGACAGGTAAGGGAAGGTGTTGGTAAGTTAAGTTAAGTTACGTTAGGTTAATTTTGTTTAGTCCGTTAAGTTAGACAATATTTGGTTGAGTTACGTTAGATTAGGTTAGGTTAAGTTTGGTTCAGGCTAATTTACTTTGTTAAGTCAAGTTAGGTTAGGTTAACTTAATGTAAGTCAAGATTACGTTATGTTACGTTAAGTTACGTTTCGTTAAGTAAGATTAGTTTAAGTCAAGTTAAGTTAGGCGAGGTTAGATAAAGTTACGTTGGATTAAATTATGTTTCCACGAATTTACGTTATGTTATGTTAGGTTAAGTTAGATTAGTTTGGGTCAAGTAAAGTTAGGCGAGGTTAGATTAATTAAGTTACGTTAAATGTCTAGGTTCAGGTAAGGTCAAGGTAGGTTATGTAATGTTTGGTTAAGTTAGGTTAGGTTAGGAAGCTCCCATTGATTACAAATAAACAAATAGTGTGAAGGTAGGCGGCACGTAATGGCAGTTAATTGGAAAGCCATTAACATCTCCAGGTGTTGGTACAAGTTATGTAATGTCAGTTTAAGGGGACCAATATTTGCCAAGATACATAAAACGTTCTTGGTAGAGTTGCACTGAATACGGTACACGAGCAGTCTTCATTAATTACAGGTAACTAAAAACATTGTAAGTGGCAACAGTGACTTGTGATAGTATGATACAGGTGTTGCAATAGTAGATGATGACACAAACGCCTTTATTTTCCTTCTTTTCAATTTTTTCCTAGTTTAACTTTGATAATATTGAAAGAAATGGGTAGACCAGTTAACATTTAGAGAGGCACCTTCACAGTCCCTATAAAATGCATTACCAGACCCAAGAGAGAGAGAGAGAGAGAGAGAGAGAGAGAGAGAGAGAGAGAGAGAGAGTTAAGCTTCAAAACTGAATTCTTTTCCCACCCCACACAGAACACGAGCAAAATATTTCGTCTTCTGCTTGCTAAAGATAAACTCGTGTGTGTGTGTGTGTGTGTGTGTGTGTGTGTGTGTGTGTGTGTGTGTGTGTGTGTGTGTGTGTGTGTGTGTGTGTGTGTGTGTGTGTGTGTGTGTGTGTGTGTGTGTAAAATGAATATCTACTGTATGTATACCGAATGTGTGTGTGTGTATATAACGTTTCCACTTCGAAGAAATGTAGGAGGAGATACACAGGTAGTAGTAGTAGTAGTAGTAGTAGTAGTAGTAGTAGTAGTAGTAGTAACAGAAGTAATATAGTGGTAGTAATAGTGGTAATATTAATGGTAATAGTAGCAGCAGCAACAACAGTAGTAGTAGTAATAGTAGTAATAGTAGCAGTAGTAATAGCAGTAGCAGTAGCAGTAGCAGTAGTAGTAGCAGCAGCAGCAGCAGGAGTAGTACAAGTAACGATAACCTAATTCCATCCAAACTTTCTTCAGCAAACAATCCGACATTTATATTTCAGGCGGAACAATGACACGTTAAAACAGAGAACAGAACACACGAGTAATGAACATTGGTGGTGAGTGGCGCGTATCGAGGAACCTGATGGTGATGAGGTGGTGCGCTGTGTCGCCCTAATTCGCTCTATAATGAGGCAGCGGTGGTGATGGTGGTGGTGGAGGTGGAGGTATCGCGTTACAAAACCACCATGACAGGGCAATTTTCTTCAAAGCATCACAAAAAGAACACACACGCACGAGAATCTAATAACACACACACACACACACACACACACACACACACACACACACACACACACACACACACACACACACACACACAGAGTAACGGAACGGATGCAGGTCACTAAATAATGAACAAAAAACGGACATTCCAATACCAGAACACTACAGTACAACACCACATCAGTATTCAACACACCGCCGCTCTAACACAAAATAACAAAACACGCAACACACGCACGCAACAATACTCCCTCCCTTCCTCCTCCTCCTCCTGTTCCTCTTCCTCCTGCTAACCTAACACCACTCTAATCAAATAATGCAGGATAACTAGAAATACAAGGCAAACACTGTAACACAAATGAAATACAAGTGAAGTGTTGTGTAGTGACAGGAAGCCAGCAGCAACAAGCAACACACTTAGCACATTAGCGCAACACAATTCACACTATTACGCCCCATCACATTAAGCGCGTGATAACACCAAAAACACGCAACACAGAACAGAAAACATAAAACAAATGAAATAACAGGGGACTAGTAACACTGTGACTGCTGCCGCCAACACCACCACGCAACACTGACACATTAAAACGGAGCATGAAACGACACGACAACACACACACGAAACACAATACATACTCTCTCCCTTCCATGGAGGTGACAGCAGAGCACCCGGCACCTGTCATATCGTGAAATACAGCTGTGCCCGCAACACCGCAACACCGCAACACCTCTGCAGCGTAATCTGGAGTCTTATCACGCCGCGCAGGTGGAACACGGCGATAACAAGCGATTAACACACTAACTTTTTTTTTTTTTTTTTTTTATCAGCAATCAGTAGCGATTAGTTTTGCCTCCATTAAGTCAGTGTGGCAGTAAAGTCTTGTCTTGTGAACCATTACTTTACTGACTTTTTCCTTTTTCTTTCCTTTTTTATTTTCTACTTCTACTATTTTCTTTGATTATATTCCTTCACTTTTTATTTATATTTTACACATTTATTCTTTTCATTTATTAACTTCATATAATTTCAATGGTCTATTTTTTTTCTTTTCAGTTTACTCATCCACTTTTTCTTATTTAGCTTTTTCATTTTTTTTTATTTCACTCATTCAATTCTTTTACTTTACTTATCCACTCTCTTTCTATTTCACTCATTCACTTTTTAAAACTCAACTCATTCACTTTTTTCTTTCAATTTTACTCATCCATTTCTTTCCGACTTCACCAGCTTTGAAATTAAAGACACAACGGAGCTTTATTTTCAATTTTCTATATAAATCTACCTTTATTCACACTATCTATATTATCACTATCTATATTCACACTACTTTCTACAATTTTCTAAATAAATCTACCTATATTCACTATATATATTCTCACTATTTATATTCACACAATCTTTTTCTATTTTCTATATAAATCTCTCAACATTCACACTATCTATATTAAAACTCTATATTCACTCTACTTCCTACAAATTTGCACTATCTAAAATCACTCTATCCACATTCACACTATATTTTCTACAAATTTCTATATAAATCGATCTATATTCACATTTTTTTCAGTTTTTTTTTTTTCAATCACTATCTACATTCACACTATATTTTCTACAATTTTCTATATAAATCGATCTATATTCACATTTTTTTCAGTTTTTTTTTTTTCAATCACTCTATCTACATTCACACTATATTTTCTACAATTTTCTATATAAATCGATCTATATTCACATTTTTTTCCGTTTTTTTTTTTTACGTATCCTTAATCTATCATGGCCAAGTACGGTGTCTGCTGACGAAAGATTCTGGATACCCTTCCTACCCTTGAACAGCGATTAGGATTCGAACCCGCTCGTCTGAGGAGCTCTCGGGCCACTCTGTACAATGGCGATTTCCTACTTTACATTTTAATAAGGTTCATAATGTACCTCAAGAATAATACCCGATTTTTTTTTTTTTTTTTTTTTTTGTGTGTGTGTAGATTCTTCTCTTAGTAATAATGTCCGATATATATTTTTTGGATAGATTTTCCTGGTTCTATTCTTATCTATTTTTTCTTTATATATTTTTTTTTTTCAGGTACATCAGCTAATGAAAACTTTCTGACATTCACAATAGTTTCAGTGATTAATTCTTGTAAAAATGCGTTATCCTTGTAAAACGCTGAGTAATCTTTCTCGTTCTTGTCCTTTTCCCTTTCTTGTCCTCGTCTTTTTTTCCCCTTTCTCATTCTCGTCTTTTTTTTCCCCTTTCTCATTCTCGTCTTTTTTTCCCCTTTCTCATTCTCGTCTTTTTTTTCCCCTTTCTCATTCTCGTCTTTTTTTCCCCTTTCTCATTCTCGTCTTTTTTTTTTCCCCTTTCTCGTCCTCGTCTTTTTTTTTCCCTTTCTTGTCCTCGATTTTTTCTTTCTCGTCCTTGTCTTTTTTCCCTTTCTCGTCCTCGTTCTTTTCCCTTTATTCATATTTCTTTCCTCAGTCCAAATTCACGTTTATCTCTGTTGGGCATCATATTTCATTATGTTTTTAGCATTCTTAATATCTTTCTCCTTCTCACCACCGGAATGTTGCAACTCTTGTTACCTTCTACCGCTACTTTCATGCTAACTGCTCTTCTGATCTTGCTAACTGCATGCCTCCCCTCCTCCCGCGGCGTTTCTGCACAACCCTTTCATCTTCCTCTCACCCCTATTCTGTTCCAACTCCCTAATGCAAGAGCTAACCAGTACTCTTAATCATTCATATCTTTCCTAGGTAGACTTTGGAACTCCCTGTGTTTGTATTCCAACTTCCTATGACTTCATTTAAGAGAGAGGTTTCATCCCTTACTTTTGGCTCTTTCGAACCTGCAAGGGGGCTGGCAGCTAAGTGGGCCATTTTTTTTTCTGTTGCCCTTGGCCAGCTTTCCCCTATTATATAAAAAAAAAGTGAATAAAAAAATTGTTAAGTCCTTATCGCTCTCATCCTTCCGTCACGTAAATCCTATGTAGTTTAATCCTTTTAATAAGCTCAACTACGAATTGTTCCTTTACCGTTATAGGATTCACAGTACCATTTAGCCAATAGCAACCTGTAAATGTCCGGAAAATTCTCTTCCTCGTCTTCTTTCCCACACGTACTTCAGAGTTTAATATTACTAATGCGTCACCTAATACGATCACAGCCACTTTGCCAATCACTCATTATAATTTTCTCTTCCTCTCCCCTTGTGTTTCATCTTCTTAGTGAGTCATTTCCCTCATTCACCCTTCTTGACTCATTAGCATCTTCTTCACTTCTTCTTCCCCATTCTCTTTCTCCGCCCGTTATCATTTGCTTCTCTTCCTCTTCCTTGTGTTTCATCTTCATAGTGAGTCATTTTTCTCATTCTTCTTGACTCATTAGCATCTTCTTCACTTCTTCTTCTTCCCCATCATTTTCTCTGCTTATTATCATTTGCTTCTTCTCTTCCTCTTCCTTGTGTTTAATCTTCTTAGTGAATCATTTTCCTCATTCTTCTTGACTCACTAACTTCTTCACTTTCTCTTCTCTCTATTCTGCTTCTCTTTACTAGTTATCATTTGTTTCTTCTCCTCCTCTTCCTTGTGTTTCATCTCCTTAGCGATTCATCTCCCTCATTCACCCTTCTCGAGTCACTAGCATCTTCACCTCCTCTTCCTCTCCATCCTCCTTCTCGTCCTCTCGACTCGCTCTCTCCTCTCTTAATCTATCTAACCCTCAAGCTGCCTCGGGTTACCTGCCTGATTTTATGGCCCCTCAAACAGCTTTCGGGTAGCCTTCAGCGCCCGTCTGGCAGCTCCGGGCCCTCCTCGCAGCCTTGAGCCTTCACTGACACGCGCCTCATTATATCCCAAGGCCACTAAGGTAACCAAAGAGTGGGCGAAAGCACGAGAGACTTTACATTTGACTGATCTGTTACTTCACGTGGTGCTGTGTCGCTTTTTCTTTTTGTGTTCTTTCTCTTATGTTTGTTCTGTGTCTCTCAAGGTCATTCAAGTTACGAGTTAGGGAAAGTACGTACGAGGGAGATTTATAGTTTTTGTTTCTTTACGTGGTTCTGCCTGTCTCTCTTTCTCATCTTTTATTTTCATTATTTTTCATTCTGTCTCTGCTGTTTGTTCTGTCTCTCTCTGTATCTCAAGGTCATTTAAGTTACGAGTTAGGGAAAGTACAAGGAAGATTTACAGTTTGGTTTGTTTCTTTACGTGGTTTTCTTTTCCTTTTGTTCACATTGTTGTATTTCTTCTGTCTCTTTTGTTCTGTCTCTGTTGTTTGTTCTGTTTCTCTCTGTATCTCAAGGTCATTCAAGTTACGAGTGGAGTAAAGCACGAGAGATTTATAGCTTGATTTGTTTCTTCACTTGGTTTTCTGTTTCCTTTTGTCCTATTCTATTTCTTCTGTCTCTCCCTAAGTACTGTATCCTAAAGTCAATCAAATTAGGTGTGGGGAAAAGTACGAGGGAGACTTGTACTTACTAATATTCTAAAACACCTCCGCGCAGTACCTCTACTATTTTCAAAGCGCTCTAGTTGAAGTGACAGGAGTTTTTAAGGGTAGTTCTGTAAATCTAGCGACATGTTGACAAGGTTTCTGTATTATCAACAGGACAAAGACTCTCTAGAATTCGGCAATCGTCTCTGTGGTCTTTGGAAATAGTTGCGGTGAGAGATAGGAAAGCGTTTCTGAATATGGCGCTATAGTTTGATTTGTTGACGTGGTTCTGTATCTAGTTGTCTCTCCTCTCTGTATTTCCAAACAGGACAAATACTCTTTAGAATTCGGCAACTCGGCTCTGTGTTGTTTGGAAATAGTCGCGGTGAGAGAAAAGGGAAGCGTTTGTGAAAATGGCGCTACAGTTTGATTGGTTTCTTGACTTAGTTGTCTGTCTCGTTGTCTCTCCTCTCTGTATTACCAACATGACAAACACTCTTTAGAATTCGGCCAATCGTCTCTGTGGTGTTTGGAAATAGTCACGGTGAGAGAAAGGGAAGCGTTTCTGGATATGACGCTATAGTTTGATTTGTTGACGTGGTTTTCTGTCTCGTTGTCTCTCCTCTCTGTCTCTTCCTGTTTCTCCTTCAGTACTACGACGCATTTTCACCTCGATTTTTAAGTATAATTAGACGAGTTTATTTGCATCAGAAAGAGGCTATGGAAGTCAAAGAGGTTAACAGCCAGAGTCTTTACTATTCTAATCCCCACATATGTTTCTGAATCTGTACAAAATCGCCGAAATATTAACCAGAAGGAATATGAAAACGTTTCCTTGTACTGAAGAGATTGATCCCAAGGTCTCTCGAGTTACGAACGAGTGAGCAAAAGTATCTGATTCTTTTCCTGCTGCAATGATTAGGTCTTCTTTTTACGTATTTTTCGGTCTTTTTCCTTGCGTACAGAATCCCACAGGAGAGTTATGAACGAGTGAGGGAAAGAACGAAGGATTGAACGAAGGTGTGAGTTACTTTTTTGAGCTTCATTTAGTTGCTTCACAATGTTCTTTTCAATTTCTCTCCATTTTTGTCTCTCCTCATGAACAAATGAACGAGAGTAAGAACGAGAGAGTGAAAGAAAGGACAAATAAGCGAAAGTAGGACATTTTTCCCTTACGAATTGGTTGAACGATACATTTTTTTAACGCAATTTTTTTCATACATGGTTCTTTCAGTGATCTTCGTTGTATTGCGTAACGATTTGGTGACTTGACGTTTTCCCTCCCGCTCCCTCCCGCGTGTCGCTATGTCGTCGCTGAGTCAGTCGTTGTTAATCTACTAAAAACGACTCTTAGGTCTTAATGCCAACTATTAGGGGGAAGAAAATGGGAAGATGGAGCGAGAGAGAGAGAGAGAGAGAGAGAGAGAGAGAGAGAGAGAGAGAGAGAGAGAGAGAGAGAGAGAGAGAGAGAGAGAGGAAACACGGAGTAAAAGGAAGAAAGACCACAGGCAAATATGAGAAAACGAAAAATTGAACACAAAATAAAAAAAAAGATAATGATAACGATTACTGATGAGAACATGATAATCAGAGAGAGAGAGAGAGAGAGAGAGAGAGAGAGAGAGAGAGAGAGAGAGAGAGAGAGAGAGAGAGAGAGAGAGAGAGAGAGAATTAAGAAAGTGAGGTGTATTATCTTTCTAAAAGTTGAAAGCGACTCCTTTACTTTTCTTTTTTTTACTTTGAGAGTGAAGATGATAGTGATGATGATAGTGATGATGATAGTGATGATGAAAGTGATGATGATAGTGGTGATGATGGTGATGACGATGATGGTGATGACGATGATAGTGATGACGATGATAGTGATGATGATAGTGATGATGATAGTGATGACAATGATGGTGATGATGATACTGATGACGAGGATGGTGATGATGATAGTGATGACAATGATAGTGATGATTATAGTGATGACAATGATAGTGATGATGATAGTGATGATAATGATGGTGATGATGATAGTGATGACAATGATGGTGATGATGATACTGATGACGAGGATGGTGATGATGATAGTGATGACAATGATAGTGATGACGATGATGGTGATGACGATGAAAGTGATGACGATGATGGCGATGATGATACTGATGATGATGATAGTGAAGAAGACAATGATGGCAGAGAAATAATGATCATGACGT
>NC_059283.1:12573444-12580944 GCF_017591435.1 Portunus trituberculatus
AACAAAACTATTTCCTCCACTTCGCCTCCACAACCCACGCCACATGATCACAGTGGAGGCAAAACAATCCACTTTTTAGCCACATTGCACCCACACAGCCTCTAAATACCCGCCTCAATCCACACACCCGTCCACCCCACCCCAGCCACCCCACCCATATCACATCCACAATTTAATAATGAGTCTCTGTAGGTGCTGCGACGACCCACGCCCACGGCTGAGAATGGTGTAAAATGAGACGACTACCCCATCCCCCCACCCTCTCTCTGTCTCTCTCTCTCTCTCGTTGCTATCTCCCACACGACGATAAGTGAGTGGGGAAGGACACAGCGGCCCCAAGCGCGTTGACTCCTCTATCATTCCACGTTAGTTTACATCGCACGTCACTTGGACACGTCACGCTGTCTCTAATAACTCTACCGTCAGAGAGAGAGAGAGAGAGAGAGAGAGAGAGAGAGAGAGAGAGAGAGAGAGAGATGGCGGACCACCCTCCCACACACTCACAAACTCCACTTAATACCGGTAGCAAGAAAACTAAATATAGCCAAGAATTAATGTGAATATGAAATAACGAAGCTAAGAAAAGAAAAAAAAAACAATAATGTCCAGATCTTTATCCACACGCTCGTAAGGATGAGAGACTTGTGTTAACTGCGCGGAGTCTCGCCTTTATATCATCACTTACATGGCACTTTGTTGCTTCTAGGAGTGTGACGTCACGGCTCTGGGAAAAACACCGGTGTGTTCCCTCGTACTAATGACGTGAATTGTCTTATTAATGATGGACAGGTAGATGATATGCACAGGTGAATTGCATGGAATTAGTAATGTATTGTATTTGTATCACCCACGTATTACCTTGACTTGGTACCCGTGGAGGAATGCCAGTGGAGGAATGGAGGTGGAGGTAGGTGGAGGAAGGAAGGTGGAGGAACGCACTCACCTCACCGCGTCTGTCTAAATGGATCGATGGAGAGACCAAAGTTTATGGCCCGAGTGTTTGCATTGTTGCCTTGAGTTATGACGGATTAGTTGACGAGTAGTGCGATTCTTGTGAGTGTTTATCATTGGCTTGTAATGGGTGATAAGAGATGGTGTGTGTGTGTGTGTGTGTGTGTGTGTGTGTGTGTGTGTGTGTGTGTGTGTGTGTGTGTGTGTGTGTGTGTGTGTGTGTGTGTGTGTGTGTGTGTGTGTGTATCCGTTCAAATGTCCCTCTAGTGACGTTCAGGAAACGCTCAGATACACACACACACACACACACACACACACACACACACACACACACACACACACACACACACACACAAGGGTTAGGCCTATCCACTTTTAGAGATCAATATTCAAATAATTAATAGTTAAGCGGAGATTGATTGAGTTTGGGGAACTAAGCAACATATCACTTAAGTTTCGGCGACAAATTACGTGGAACAAGAGCGATTTAGGAGGAACACGAGGAAAAAATATGTGAGAACTGCTGTGTGAAGGACGGAAATGTGAGGGACCCTGACTAAAACCTACCGGAGATAAGTCCAATGAGTTTTTACCCTTATTCCCAGGGTGGTTATGAGTGAGAATAGCTTGCGGGGTCCCTCAGTGTTAATTTCTTATCAGTTACGGCTTGTTATCGGTACAGGCAGCTGGTTCACCGCTTGCGACGCTTCTCTTCTCTATCACCAATTGTAATGCCAGTTTATTTATTCATTGCCACCCCCACCCAATGTGTTTCTCTTGCTCTATCAACAGGTGTTTGTGTTGTGGTGGTGTGCTGTGTTGTGCTGTGCTGGGTTGCTGTACAGGTGCTGGTGAGGTGTCCACGTGCTGTGTGTTCTGGGCCAAGGGGACGTGTTGTGGTGTGTGGTGACTGACTGATGGTGGTGGTAGTGGTGGTGATGATGGTGGTGGTAGTGGTGGTGGTAGTAATGGTGGTGATGAGATTATTCTGTTATTCCTGGTGATTCAAAATTTGTTACGTGTAGGGTGGTGGTGGTGGTGGTGGTGGTGGTGGTAGGGATAGAGGTGTTGTTGTTATTGTTGTTGTTGTTGTTGGTGGTGGTGCTGTTGTTGGTGTTGGTGTTAGTGGTGGTAATGATGATGATGATGATGATGATGATGATGATGATGATGATGAGTGGTGGTGGTGGTGGTAGTGGTAACAGTTGGTGATAATAGTGATATTGGTGGTGGTGATGGTGGTGGTAGTGGTAGCAGTTGGTGATAATAGTGATATTGGTGGTGGTGATGGTGGTGATCCTGACGTAAATACTGCTACAGATTATGAAGATAAAGATAATGATGGTGATAATAATAATAATAATAATAATAATAATAATAAAATAATAATAATAATAATAATAATAATAACAATAATATAAAAACGATGACGATAATGAAAATGATGATAATATTGATGGTGATAACAATAATAACAATGATAACAGTAATTCAAACAACGAATCTGATAGCACAATGATAACAAAAATAACAACAACAACAACAACAATAATAATAATAATAATAATAACAATAATAATAATAAAAATAACAATAATAATGGCAATAAAAAAAAGGTAATGATAACGTTAACTCACCTGGCGGAACACCTGGCTGGCTCACCAACACCTGACACAGGCGCGTTAATGCACAATGATGAGTCCCTTTCATTCCTGATAATTAGTTAATACTCATGAATTGAAATTAATTGCCTCATACGCGCGTAGCACACACAACGCCCGCCATAAGCTTGGGTGCATGTCAACCGCGTGCCTTCCAAATACACCACAAATCTACTAATAAGGCTGTGTTTTCTCCAATAACTGGTTACACCTTTAATTTACAGTAACTTCCACATAAAATATCAGTATGCTTAACCCCTTCAGAACAGGAACGCATTTCTATCATGAGTTTTGGGTGTGATTAGACGATTTTATTGACATTAGGAAGGGTCTATGGAGGTCAGAAGATTAATGGCCAGAGTTTTCACTATTCTAATCCCCACATGAGTTTCTGAAGCTGTATAAAATCAATATTTGATAAGTAGAATGAATATGAAAAACGCGTCATGGTACTGAAGTGGTTAACTTTAAAACCATTCTCAGTCAGTGTTTTCTTTTCTTTTGAGGTGGTTTAGTTGTGTTGTTTTTCTCTTCCTTCCTTCCTTCATTCATTCTTTTCTTCCTTCATCAATATACAGTGACTACCATGTGAAATATCAAAGATTTACTGCTTAATTTCAAAATCGTTCTCAGTCAGTGTTTTGTTTCCTTTTTGGGGTGATTTCGTGGTGTTGTTCTTTCTCTTCCTTCCTTCCTTCCTTAATCTACAGTGACTTTCATGAAAAATGACAAAGGTTTATTTCTTAACTTCAAAATCATCCTCAGTCAGTGTTTTGTTTCCTTTTGGGAAGATTCAGTTGGGCTGTTCTTTCTCTTCCTTCCTTTCTTTCCTTCCTTACTCTATAGTGACTACAGTGTGGATTATCAAATTTTTATTACTTAATTTCAGTCAGTGTTTTGTTTCCGTTTGGAGTGATTTAGTTTGGTGTGGTTCTTTCTCTTCCTTTCTTCCTTCCTCCTTTCTTTCCTTTCTTACTCTACAGTGACTGCCATGTGAAATATCAAATTTTTATTACTTAATTTCAAAGTCATCCTCAGTTGGTATTGTATTTCCTTTTAAGGTGATTTTAATTTGGTGTGGTTTCTTTCTCTTCCTTTCTTCCTATGACCACTTCAAGGGTTTAATTTACAGTAGCTCCTATGTAAAATATCAAATGTTGACTGCTTAATTTCAAAGTCATCCTTAGTTAATGTTTTTTTTTTCTTTTAAGGTGATTTTAATTCGTTGTGGCTCTTTCTTTTCCTTCTTTCCTATGACTACGCCACTTCAAGGAAAACAGTCTTGATGCATGAGTAATGTCACGTTTCTCGTTACTTCAGCTTAAATTACTATATAAGGTTGTGGATCCCATAGTGTGCCATTGTCTATCTTTCTGTTTGGCGTCTACCTGTCACTTTGAAAGTCTTCCTGTTTATCTCTGTTTGGATGTCTAAATGTCTGTCTGTCTATCTGTCTGTCTCCCTATCAGTTCCTGTCTAATGGTTTACTAGTCTGTGTGGCTATCTATCTCTCTTTTCTGTCTGGCTGTCTCTGTCTATCAGTCTCTTTTCTTTGCTTGACTATTCTCAACGTACCTTTGTCTGTCTGTCTGTCTGTCTGTCAGTCTCTCCTTACTTAACTGTTCCCAACGTACCTTTCTCTGTCTGTCTGTCTGTCTCTCTCTCTCTCTCTCTCTCTCTCTCTCTCTCTCTCTCTCTCTCTCTCTCTCTCTCTCACACACAGACATCCAGGCCCTCTTCATAAATAAATACACAAATGAATAAATAAAAAAGTGAAAGAGAAGATAACAGGATTCCACTTATTCATCAATTACTTGGCGTGAGTAACTCCATCAGGTAAGACAATCTAACTTTGCAACACACTCACACACACACACACACACACACACACACACACACACACACACACACACAGATATCGTGACAAACACTTTAAGTTCTGCGTAATACTGGTAATCCAAGTTTCCAGGTACTGTCTCAGGTATTGTCGTGCGCAAGTGTTGTAAGGGCAGGTGTGTTAGGCTGTGTTGTGTTGTTGTGTTGCTGTGTTGCTTTGTTGTGCAGCTGAGTTCACTTCACGTATGGGTGCTTGTGTTTCTTTTCTTTTATGTAGGAAGGGCACTGTCTGTCTGTCTGTCTGTTGAGTTTAAGTGTATGTGCATGTGTAAAAGAGAGGGTTGGAAATTTTACCCCTTCAGTACCGGGGACGCATTTTTACCTTAATTTTCAGGTATGATTAGACCATTTTCCTGATATTAGGAACGGTCTGTGGAGGTTAGAAGATTAATAGCCAGAGTCTTCACTATTTTAATTCCCTTCATAAGTCTCTGAAGCAGTAAAAAATCACCATATAGTAAGCAAAAAGGAATATGGAAACGTGTCCTAGTACTGGATGGGTTAATATTTACAGTTGTACAGTAAAAATAAGAGAAGTAATCATTCACACACACACACACACACACACACACACACACACACACACACACACACACACACACACACACACACACAATATACTAATTTGAAGCCTCCCTCAAATTACAATACGTATAGTTCTAGTATGTATGTACTGTAATTCCTAATAAAACCGTATATTATCTTTACTACTACTATTATTATTATTATTATTATTATTATTATTATTATTCACACATACAGCCACACACACACACACACACACACACACACACACACACACACACACACACACACTGAGCAAAATACTAATACCTTCTTTAACCCAGCGCCTTCCATTCAACAACCCAACCTCAAGGAGCCTAATGAGAGTGATTAACGAGGTGATCATTGCAAGGAAAAAGGGGAAGCTTGATGCCTTGAGACTAAACACCCCTGACTGACGCGCTAACCAGGTGAGTCTAACGAGGCGACTACAGGTAACTAGATACAGAGAGAGAGAGAGAGAGACAGAGACAGAGACAGAGAGAGAGAGAGAGAGAGAGAGAGAGAGAGAGAGAGAGAGAGAGAGAGAGGCGAACCATGGCTAAAAGAAACAGAAGTGATAAAAAGAAAAAGACGAGAAAAAAGTGTAATAATGAGAGAGAGAGAGAGAGAGAGAGAGAGAGAGAGAGAGAGAGAGAGAGAGAGAGAGAGAGAGAGAGTCTGTGTTGAGGAAGGAAATGCGTACGAGACATTCCTCTCTTTATTCTTCCTCTTCCTCCGCCTATCTCTCTCTCTCTCTCTCTCTCTCTCTCTCTCACAACACACTCTGCAGTCACTTTCCCCCTCTCTCTCTCTCTCTCTCTCTCTCTCTCTCTCTCTCTCTCTCTCTCTCTCTCTCTCTCTTATCAATCAGTGGGCCTCTTCTAATGCGCCACCTCCATAAGTCACTAGCAACACCGCTCCCTGCTTTAATAACAGGGCGGAGGGACAGCAGCGACACTCCACTCACTTCAACTTTGTACATAAATATTTTTGTTCGCAACGTCAACACTAAACTTACCCACTGCCAGGCGAGCAATGGAGTCAAACGTGGAGGATCGAACTAACACACACACACACACACACACAGGCAGACACTAGCACCGCCTCTCCTACTTCAAAATAAGGTTCTCTTTTTTAGCTTTTGTACGTTTTTAAGGGAGATTTTTTCATGTTTGGAGTGATAGATTAATAAGATTTCTGTGCCCTTGAGATAGATAGAGAGATAGATGGATAGATAGATAGATAGATAGATAGAGATAGATAGATAGATAGATAGATAGATAGATAGATAGATAGAGAGAGAGAGAGAGAGAGAGAGAGAGAGAGAGAGAGAGAGAGAGAGAGAGAGAGAGAGAGAGAGAGAGAGAGAGAGTTTCTGAATATGCCTCTTCCTCCCCTCTCTCTCTCTCTCTGTAACGTGATTTTTACAATATTAGCAGGAGAAACACTCTAATAATTTCTGTGGCCTTGGGAAATAGTATTGGAAAGAGAGAGTTTCTGAATGTGCCCCCCCTCGGTCTCTCTCTCTCTCTCTCTCTGAAAGGTGAAGTACGCGTCTCTCTCTCGCTGAATAAATAAACTGCCTTCCTTTGATCACTTCTATGCACGGAAGGCTCAACACACAGTTATCAGTGGCGAGAATTTTGTCACTCACGAAGGACTGAGAGTTTCTGAAGTTAATTTGCTTGGTTTGTTATGATTTAGTTTAGTTTGATTTTCATGCAGGAGGGAAGCCAGCCAAGGGCAACAAAATACTTCAAAAAAAGACCCATTTGAGTGCTGGTTCCCTCAAAAGAAAACAGAGAGCCAAAATTAAGGAACAATTGTCTTGATATCTCCCTCTTAAAAGAAGTCAAGTGGTAGGAAGACAGAAATACAGAAGCAGGCAGGGAGTTCCAGAGTTTACCAGAGAAATGAATGATTGAGAGTACTGGTTACCTCTTGCGTTAGGTAGTTAAACAGAATACAGATGAGAGGAAGAAGAAAGCCTTGTGGTGCTAAGTTCATAGTTTTTCTCTCTCGTTTTGTCGTTGTTTCGTGTTTATTTTTTGGTCTTCAGAGTTTACCAGTGAAAGGAATGACTGATTGAGAGTACTGATTAACTCTTGCGGTAGAGAGTTGGACAGAGGAAGAAGAAATCCTTGAGGTGTTTAGTTCGTAGTTTTTCTCTCCCGTTTTATCGTTGTTTCGTGTTTATTTTATTGGTTTTCAAAGTTTACCAGTGAAAGGTATGACTGATTGAGAGTACTGGTTAACTCTTGCGTTAGGAATTTAAAAAGAATAGTGATGAGAGTTAGTTTAGTTCCTAGTTTTTTCGTCGTTTTGTCGTTGTTTGATTGTCTTCTTTTATGCAATGTGTGTTTGTCTTATTGAGTTTTCTTAAGTGTGAATAAAAAAAAAAAAAAAAAAAACAGTCAGTCCCGTAATTCACTTTGAAAAAAATTAC
>NC_059283.1:12593444-12595944 GCF_017591435.1 Portunus trituberculatus
CCTTATTTGATATTCTTCTTATCTGTTTATCTATCTCTTGGGAAGCGTTATTTAGAACAAACTTTTTTTTTCCTTATCTTGTATATTTTAACGTGTTCTTTTTACATATTGCTTAACACGCAAAGTACA
Organism: Portunus trituberculatus; assembly: GCF_017591435.1. Taxonomy (NCBI): domain Eukaryota; kingdom Metazoa; phylum Arthropoda; class Malacostraca; order Decapoda; family Portunidae; genus Portunus; species Portunus trituberculatus. The sequence goes on from NC_059283.1 coordinate 12,593,574, forward strand.
CAGACGAACACACACACACACACACACACACACACACACACACTACAGAGACACGTATCACAAACCAATCGAGACTCTAGTTCGTTATCGGAGATTCAAGGGGACGAGCTCTGGGCCACGTGAGAACAGGGACACGCGAGGCGCTGCACCAGGGAAGGGACAACACGAAGAGCGCTGTTGTAAAGACTCGCGAGGGCAATGTATGCATGCTTTGGGTCGTGACGTGCGTGTGTTCGTGGCTATTATGGAATGAGAGAAATGTAGGTTAATGATAAGTTATTTTACTCAGAATAAAAAGGAAATATATATTGATTGGGATTAAATTTTGCGTCTTTTTTTTATATAGTAAATTATTGTGTATATTTATTTACATACACAAGAGATATCTCAGGCACGTTTACGCATTAGATGAATAAAAACAACAACTAAAGTCAAATAAAATAAAGATACACTAACTCCACACGTTATAAAACAACAAAGCACTTCTCTAAACTATATGATACCGTTTAAAGCTTAAAAAAAAACAATTAATAACAAAAACTCAACATAAAAACGAAGCTAAACTACCTTTACAAACATCATAAAACCCCCAAACACATCCCTCAACACTACATAATATTCCCTCAACCATAGTGACGTAAATAATAAAACTATACAAACACATTCACCATTATTGGAATCTTGCTCAGCTGGATGTGGGCTTTGTTTACATCAAGTCAGGGCTACCAACCGTGCCCGCGCCCCTCCCAGCCCGCGAGCGCAGTCAAGAGCCGCCGTCACAACCACCTGCCCGGGCCCGGCTTGGGGGTAAAACTTGTCCAGTCACATGTAAAAAGTTTGACCCAGTTCTTATGTTCATCTTAGCTGGGTGCTCAAGTTGGTGGGGTGTGACTATGAGAGAGAGAGAGAGAGAGAGAGAGAGAGAGAGAGAGAGAGAGAGAGAGAGAGAGAGAGAGAGAGAGAGAGAGAGAGAGAGAGAGAGAGAGAGAGAGAGAGAGAGAGAGAGAGATTTAATATACAAGTAAATTCCGTGAAAATTTACACACACACACACACACACACACACACACACACACACACACACACACACACACAGAGAGAGAGAGAGAGAGAGAGAGAGAGAGAGAGAGAGAGAGAGAGAGAGAGAGAGAGATGAAAATTTACACACACACACACACACACACACACACACACACACACACACACACACACACACAGAGAGAGAGAGAGAGAGAGAGAGAGAGAGAGAGAGAGAGAGAGAGAGAGAGAGAGAGAGAGAGAGAGAGAACAGATGATATACCTTACATGCTAACTTACTCTGTGACTTCCAATTGGTGCATCTTTCCGTAATTGAGAATCACTTTGAAACATCCTTACTTGTTCTACAGCCACAGTCTGTCTACTTCAAAGTGGCTCCTGGGTCTCAGTCTGAATGGTGTCCCAGAGAATGCTTGGTTATCAGATCTTGAGGAAAATGGTGAGCTGTCCTTGTAATAAGTGCGTTGATCAACAGAAAACAAGCATTATTCACATCAAATCATTTACGTTATCAATAAGCTACAATGTGTTTTAAATTTAGGAGCCATTTTAGACTAGACAAACTACACTTCCGATCTTTAAACTGGGTAGAAATTGCAAAAACGATTCAATTTTCGCCCATAACCTTATCAAAAATGCTTATGAAGACTTGGTACATTGCATATGGTGGTGATAATTGTCTCGCATCAAAGTGAAAGAGTTAAATAAAAGGATCATTCGAATTATGACAGTAATCACAGCTCCTAAAACACAAAAAGAGAGAGAAAAAAAAGTACAAAAATAATGATGCGAGGACTTGGAAGAAAAATATAAAAGGTGAAAACACGTTGTCTCGATTCACAAAAATATCTGCGAGGAAAAGAAGTTTTAATCGAGGCTGACTAACTTCATTACGGCGAGTCTGGGAAAAAAAACCTAAAAATAAATAAGAGAAAAAAAGATAAAAAGACTATAGAGAGAAGAAAAAAGACATTAATCAGCTCCCAAAGCTTTGAGAAAGAGAGAGAGAGAGAGAGAGAGAGAGAGAGAGAGAGAGAGAGATAGTTTAATAAAGAAAAACCTGATTGTTCATTCACATTTCAATATTAACTCCCCCTTAAAGGAAAATAATAATAATGATAATAATAATAATAATGATAATAATAATGATAATAATAATAATAATAATAATAATAATAATAATAGTAATATTTCCCTACAAAACACACAAACGCACACAAAACAAGAAAAGAAGCAAGAAAACCAAACTAAAACAAACTAAACATACCGAAACACAACCAAAACACAACCAAAGCACAACCAAAACACAACACAACACAACACAACACAACCA
>NC_059283.1:12605944-12608444 GCF_017591435.1 Portunus trituberculatus
AATATATGAAGAAAATGAGAAAGAAAGACAAATTGAAAAAAACAAAACAAAAAAAACAGAAATGAAGAGGATAAGATGAAGAAAGGAAGAGGAGGAGGAGGAGGAGGAAGAAGATAGGAGGAAAAGGAAGAAAAATGAAAATGGAAGAGGAGGGAAAGAAGTAGGAGAAGGAAAAGAAGAAGAAAAGAAAAAAAGACGAAGAAGAAGAAGAAGAAGAAGGAGAAGAAGGAGAAGGAGAAGGAGGAGGAGGAGGAGGAGGAGGAGGAAAATTACACAAACCGTCCTTAAATGTAAGAGGTCACCATTTTCATCAATCCAGGTCACACACTTCAACCAGGAGGAGGAGGAGGAGGAGGAGGAGGAGGAGGAGAAGAAGAAGAAGAAGAAGAAGAAGAAGAAGAAGAAGAAGAAGAAGAAGAAGAAGAAGAAGAAGAAGAAGAAGAAGAAGAAGAAGAAGAAGAAGAAGAAGAAGAAGAAGAAGAAGAAGAAGAAGAAGAAGAAGAAGAAGAAGAAGAAGAAGAAGAAGAAGAAGAAGAAGAAGAAGAAGAAGAAGAAGAAGAAGAAGAAGAAGAAGAAGAAGAAGAAGAAGAAGAAGAAGAAGAAGAAGAAGAAGAAGAAGAAGAAGAAGAAGAAGAAGAAGAAGAAGAAGAAGAAGAAGAAGAAGAAGAAGAAGAAGAAGAAGAAGAAGAAGAAGAAGAAGAAGAAGAAGAAGAAGAAGAAGAAGAAGAAGAAGAAGAAGAAGAAGAAGAAGAAGAAGAAGAAGAAGAAGAAGAAGAAGAAGAAGAAGAAGAAGAAGAAGAAGAAGAAGAAGAAGAAGAAGAAGAAGAAGAAGAAGAAGAAGAAGAAGAAGAAGAAGAAGAACAACAACAACAACAACAACAACAACAACAAGAAAGAAGAAAGAAGAAAGAAGAAGGAAGAAGAAGAAGGAGGAGGAAAAGATGGTGATGATGATGATGACGATAATGATGACAATTAGTGAAGGAGGAGGAGGAGGAGGAGGAGGAGGAGGAGGAGGAGGAGGAGGAGGAGGAGGAGGAGGAGGAGGAAGAGGAGGAGGAGAATGAAAAGGACTAAGACGAGGAGGAGGAGGAGGAGGAGGAGGAGGAGGAGGAGGAGGAGGAGAAGGAAGGAGGAGGAGGAGGAGGAGGAGGAGGAGGAAGGTGCATTAACTAATTACTGTGAGGAGGAATATGAGGAGGAATGAGAAGAGGAAGAGAAACGAAGAGGAAGAAGAGGAGGAGACATACGATGGAAGGAAGGAAAGAAGGAAGGAGAGAAGGAAGGAAGGAAGGAAGGAAGAAGGGAGGGAAGGAGGGAGGAGAACCATTACGAGAGGAAGAGGAGGCGAGAATGTTTTGGGAGGAAAGAATTAACAGAGAGAGAGAGAGAGAGAGAGAGAGAGAGAGAGAGAGAGAGAGAGAGAGAGAGAGAGAGAGAGAGAGAGAGAGAGAGAGTGTAGGTGTGCCATGCGTGGGCGGAAGAAAAATAACCATTGAGATTACGAGAGAGAGAGAGAGAGAGAGAGAGAGAGAGAGAGAGAGAGAGAGAGAGAGAGAGAGAGACTTATACACTTCACCATCAAAATCATAATTAATCTTAATAATGACACCATCATTTCTTCTTCTTCTCTCTCTCTCGCCTCAGGGCTTCATCACCAATTACTAACGAGAGAGAGAGAGAGAGAGAGAGAGAGAGAGAGAGAGAGAGAGAGAGAGAGAGAGAGAGAGAGAGAGAGAGAGAGAGAGAGAGAGAGAGAGAGAGAGAGAGAGAGAGAGAGAGAGAGAGAGAGAGAGAGAGAGAGAGAGAGACATTTTCCACTAGAGAGAGAGAGAGAGAGAGAGAGAGAGAGAGAGAGAGAGAGAGAGAGAGAGAGAGAGAGAGAGAGAGAGAGAGAGAGAGAGAGAGAGAGAGAGAGAGCGCACATTTTCCACTACTACATCTTTGACAGGAGTAACCAAGAACTTCAAAAGGAGGAGGAGGAGGAGGAAGAGGAGGCGGAGGAGGAGGAGGAGGAGGAGGAGGAGGAGGAGGAGGAGGAGGAGGAGGAGGAGGAGGACACGGCTTTTTATGAGAGTGCGTGAGGCGTAGTTAATGACCGTATGAGGAAGGCGAGAGAGAGAGAGAGAGAGAGAGAGAGAGAGAGAGAGAGAGAGAGAGAGAGAGAGAGAGAGAGAGAGAGAGAGAGAGAGAGAGAGAGAGAGAGAGTCCTTCCCTCCTTCCACTCTTCCTTGCCTACGTGATGTGGAGAATGAGAAAGGAAAATGATAATGAGAAGAGGAGTAAGAAAAAAAGGAGGAAGAGGAGGAGGAGGAGGAGGAGGAGGAGGAGGAAGAATAAAAACATTAATGATGAAAGGGAAATGAAAGGAAAAGGGTGAAAGAAAGGGTGAAAAATAGTCAAAAGTATCCACACCAAGATGATTCAATTTGTTAATATGATAGAAGAAGAGAGAGAGAGAGAGAGAGAGAGAGAGAGAGAGAGAGAGAGAGAGAGAGAG
>NC_059283.1:12623444-12630944 GCF_017591435.1 Portunus trituberculatus
GAACAACTGACGCAAGAACGAAGAGCAAAGAAAACGAACGAAAGCAAAAAAAAAAAAAAAAAGACGAACGGAGATAAGAAACGCATGAAATCTTGGTTCGGTTGATATTTTCCTGCAACTTTTCAGGAAACGAGGAGTGTGAACGATTTCTCTTCATGATTCCACTGTACTTAACGCATCCACTGTCTCATTCCGGCCAGTCAGTGAGTAAAGCATTAACTGGATAACTGACTGGCTTGGAATATGATTAACTGATTGACTGACTGGCTGACTGACGGAATAGATAGACAGATTAAAGAGGCACAGGAGATGAAGATGAGAAAGAGAAGTGAGAAGAGAAACGCCAAGAAGAAGAAAAAGAAGGACGTGGAGATAAAAGATAAATGGGAATAAAGAAAATAGATAGATAAATAGACGAAAGAGACACACGAGATAAAGATGAGAAAGAGAAGAAGTGAGAAACACGAAGAAAGAGAAGGATGTGGAGATAAAAGATAAGAATGAAAAAAGAAAATAGATAGATAAATACACGAAAGAGACACAAGAGGTGAAGATGAGAAAGAGAAGAAGTGAGAAGAGAAACAAGATGAAAAAGAAGGATGAGATAAAAGATAAGTGGAAAAAAAAAGAAAACAAATGAACAGACTACACATTGGAGATAAAGATGAACAAGAGAAGAAGAGAGAAGAAAACCAGGAAGTGGGACGAGGAGATAAAAGATAGAGGAAAAAAAAGAGAAAATCAATAAAAAGACAACATTTTCTATCTCATCATTTCTCCTCACCACCACCACCACCACCACCACCACCACCGTTTTTACAAGAAAATGCGGATGTGGATGAGCGCGTGTGTGGATAGATGGATCAGTATTGTGGCGCCTTCCTGCTCCTATCCCCACCACCACCACCACCACCACGCCAGTCTACGTAACGAGTGTAAATCAATTAACGACTAAACGACCCATTAACATCAAAACAACCTCATTAACTACAAACAGCTTGGCCCCTGTAGAACACTGCCTGAGAGATAGTGAAGTATCTCTCTCTCTTTCTGTCTGTCTTTGTCTTTGTCTCTCTCTCTCTCTCTCTCTCTCTCTCTCTCTCTCTCTCTCGACTCCGATTCCTATTATTATTATTATTATTATTATTATTATTATCATTATTATCATAATTACTGTTACCATTATTACTGTAGTAGTAGTAGTAGTAGTGGTGGTGGTGGTGGTGGTGGTGGTGGTGGTGGTGGTGGTGGTGGTGGTGGTGGTGGTGGTGGTGGTGGTGGTGGTGGTGGTGGTGGTGGTGGTGGTGGTGGTGGTGGTGGTGGTGGTGGTGGTGGCGGCAACAATTGTTGATGTTTTTGTTGTTGTTGCAGCAGCAGTGCAGCAGCAGCAGCAGCAGCAGCAGCAGCAGCAGCAGCAGCAGCAGCAGCAGCAGCAGCAGCAGCAGCAGCAGCAGCAGCAGCAGCAGCAGCAGCAGCAGCAGCAGCAGCAGCAGCAGCAGGAGCAGCAGCAGGAGCAGCAGTGGTGCAGCATTAGCAGTAGCAGTGGTAGCAGTAGCAGCAGCAGCAGCAGCAGCAGCAGCAGCAGCAGCAGTAGCAGCAGCAGCAGCAGCAGCAGCAGCAGCAGCAGCAGCAGTAGCAGCAGTGCAGTAGTAGCAGCAGCAGTAGCAGTAGTAGTAGTAGTAGTAGTAGTAGTAGTAGTAGCAGTAGCAGTAACAGTAACAGTAGTAGTAATAGTAACAACAGTAGCAGTAGCAGTAACAGTAGTAGTAGCAGTAGTTGTAGTAGACGTGATATTACTGTTATTTGGTTTGTAGCTGTAGTCTCTCTCTCTCTCTCTCTCTCTCTCTCTCTCTGACCATACAAACACTCATTTCCCTCATCCTCTTCCTCTGGCCGCCTCCTTTACCTGGGGAGTCATTAACCCATTAACAGGTGAGGCGCGGGTGTCACGTCTCCTATTGAGGCTGAGGAGGTCAGGTCAAGACAGAGGAAGGGTCAAGCCACTCACACACACACACACACACACACACACACACACACACACACACACACACACAAGAATGAGGGACAACCAATCAGAGAGAGAGAGAGAGAGAGAGAGAGAGAGAGAGAGAGAGAGAGAGAGAGAGAGAGAGAGAGAGAGAGAGAGAGAGAGAGAGAGAGAGAGAGAGAGAGAGAGAGAGAGAGAGAGAGAGAGAGAGAGAGAGAGAGAGAGAGAGAGAGAGAGAGAGAGAGAGAGAGAGAGAGAGAGAGAGAGAGAGAGAGAGAGAGGAATGTGGAGCAGGAAAACAAAAGACTGACGAAGACCGCTTGTTAAATGGTCACGGATCAGTGTTTACCGGGAGAGAGAGAGAGAGAGAGAGAGAGAGAGAGAGAGAGAGAGAGAGAGAGAGAGAGATAAGCAACGGATTGTAAAGAGAGAAGCAGCTTGGAAAGGGATTAGAAGGAGAGGAAATAAGGAATTAAGAGTGAAGGCCGAATAAACAAAAGAACGAAGTGTAAAGGACACAAAAGGAAAGATTAAACATGAACGCAATGACACGAAAGAGAGTGGAATGAAGGGGAATGTGATAATTGGAATGGGAAATAATTATAATAGAAGTTTAATTTTACTCACTATTCTTCATGCTAGACAAGAAAATCGGATGAATGATACACGGAAACACATTTAACTCCTTCAGTACCACGATGGGTTTTTTTTATTCATTCTACTTACTATTTGGTGATTCTATACATCTTCAGAAACTTATGTAGGGGATTAAAATAGTGAAAACTGGCCACTAATCTTTTTGACCTCCACAGAACCTTCCTAATGTCAATAGAATCGTCTAATCACAAGAATAATTCATAATAAAATGCGTTCCTGTACTGAAGGGGTTAAAATCGTGCAAAAATTCTCAAAACGAAGTAAAATGTAAGATATCTCTGACTCTGGCCACCAATCTTTTGTCCTCCATAGACCCTTCTTAATGTCAACAAAATCGTCTACAGCTCATGATAAAAATGCGTTCCTGTACTGAAGGGGTTGAAATCTTGCAAAAATTCTCAAAACCAAGTAAAGTGTACGATATCTCTCAGTGAAAGTGAATAAAGGTAATAATTGTGAGTGAAATTTAAGTTACTAATCTCTATGGTAGGTAAAGATAACTGTTTTAGGGTAGAAGATGAAGGAAATATCGCCTTTAACTTGCAGAACACTCCCAAAACACACAAAAAATTTAAATATATAATAGTAAAAGTGGAGCAGACTAATGTAATAAATGCAACAGAAGTGGAATTTAAGTTGCTAATCCGTTTAATAGACAAAAAATTAGACAGTTTTAGAATAGAAGATGAAGAAAACACTTAAAAAAAAAGGAAATGAGACTAGTATAATAATTGCAAATAGAAGTGGAATTTAAGTTACAAATCCGCAAGATAGACAAAACAGAAGATGGAAGATGAATTTAATTTAGTAATCCGGATACCAAACAATTATCATGGTTTAAGGATGGAAGATAGAAAAACACCCCTAAAAAGGAAAAATGCAAAATATGTAATAGTAAAAGTGGAAAAAGTTACATAATAATTGCAACAGAAGTGGAATTTAAGTTACTAAACCGTATGGCAGACAATGATTAGAATTTTAGGGTACAAGATGCAGAAAACACCCCACCCCAAAAAAAAAAAAAAAAAACGTACGGGAATGCTAAATATGTGATAGTAAACACCCCAAACACCCCAAAACACACCCCAAAATGCTCCAAAAATCCCCGAAACACCCCAAAATGCTCCCAAAACACCCCATAGGGTTTTAGGGCACAAGATGCAGAAAACACACACCCCCCAAAAAAAAAAAAAAAAAAAAACGTACGGGAATGCTAAATATGTAATAGTAAAAGGGAAATTGAGAATAACAAAATAATTGTAATATATGTAAAATTCAAGTTACTCATCCGCATGGCAGAGAAAGACTACGGTTTCAGGATAGAAGATGAAGAAAACATTCCAAAAAACGTAAGGAAATGTATTAATAAAAGCTGTTAATAAAAGTGAAATAGAGAAATGCAATAGAAATGAAATAGAAGTTACCAATCCGTATACTTGAGAAAGATTAGATAGTTTTAGGAAGAAAAGAAAAAAAAAAAAAAAACACCAAGAATTAAAGAAAAATAAAGAAATAAAGAAATAAAGAAAATTTGCGTACTAGACAATGATTAGTGTTTAAGGATAAGAGACGCAGAGAACACGCCAATAAGGAAGAAAATGTTAAATATGTATTAATAAAAGTGGAATAGAGAAATATAATGCAATAGAAGTGAAATAGAAGTTACCAATCCGTTTACTTGAGAAAGATTAGACAGTTTTAGGAGAAAATATAAAAAAACCCCCAAGAAATAAAGAAAATGCTAAATATGCAATGGAGAAAGTGAAATAAAAAGTAATATAATAATTGTAATAGAAGTGGAATTTAAATGATTATTCTGTACATTCAACATAGATTGGAGACAGTTTCAGGATAGAAGATGAAGAAAACAGAAAAAAGAAAAGAAAAAGAAAATGGTAAATATGTAATAGTAAAAGTGGGAAAGAAAATAACACAACAATTACAGAGAAAGTGAAATTTAAGTTACTAATCCGTATAGAAGGCAAAGATTAGACAATTTTACGATAGAAAATTAAGGAAACACATATAAAAACTACCGAAACCTAAGCCAATGTTAAATATCTATTAGTACAAAGATTAAATAAAAGACGCTTGCAAATATGACGTGAACCCCGAAAGGTGAGTCTACCTGTGTGCGAGACAAGGTGTGGCGCCAAACAGGTAATGTTAAACGTGACTGGATGAAGAAAAAAAAAGATGAAATAAAGGTAAAAGGGAGAAGATAATGAGATAAAGAGGATATTTAACCTTCAGAGATTTTCAATAAGTATCAATTTAGAGAGAGAGAGAGAGAGAGAGAGAGAGAGAGAGAGAGAGAGAGAGAGAGAGAGAGAGAGAGAGAGAGAGAGAGAGAGAGAGAGAGAGAGAGAGAGAGAGAGAGAGAGAGAGAGAGAGAGAGAGAGAGAGTAAAGTAAACATACATATATTCTTATTAACTGAACACCTGTTTGTAATTATGGCGTGATGAAAGAGAGAGAGAGAGAGAGAGAGAGAGAGAGAGAGAGAGAGAGAGAGAGAGAGAGAGAGAGAGAGAGAGAGAGAGAGAGAGAGAGAGAGAGAGAGAGAGAGAGAGAGAGAGAGAGAGAGAGAGAGAGAGAGAGTCACTGATAATGTAGAGGAAGGAAATATTTGTGCACGAGACACAAATACCGGCAATTACCACCATCACCACCACCATCACCACCACCACCACCACCACCACCACCACGACCATCACCACCAGCACTACCACCATCACCACCACCTTTACCATCACTATCACCATCATCACCAATCAACAACCACCACAACGAACACCCAACCCAACCTAACCCAACTTAACCAAACCACAATCAACTAACTTTACAACCACCAAGAAGATATGATAGTCTACCCACCATCATCACCACCACCACCACCTACCACCACCACCACCACCACCACCACCACCACCACCACCTACCACAGGACAGAGGGAACAGGTAAGGGTGGGAATTAATTGAAGTGCAGGTGGGAGAGCGTGGGAGTTGTTGGTAATACTGCCAATTACAGCCATTGATGAAACGACGCGGGGGTTATGGCAACACTGCGTGTGGGAGGAGGAGGAGGAGGAGGAGGAGGAGGAGGAGGAGGAGGAGGAGGAGGAGGAGGAGTGAGGAAGGAAGAACAAACAGCAGCATATCAGTTGATCCTTATGAGATTGTTTGAAGTAAGACAAACCACAGAGGAGGAGGAGGAGGAGGAGGAGGAGGAGGAGGAGGAGGAGGAGGAGGAGGAGGAGGAGGAGGAGGAGGAGGAGGAGGAGGAAGAAGAGAAAAGTATCAGGTGAATGAAAAACGAAAAAGAGGAGGAAGAAAAGGTGTGGAAAGAAAAGAGAGAGAGAGAGAACAATGATATTTCTCTCTCTCTCTCTCTCTCTCTCTCTCTCTCTCTTGGTCACTTGAATAACACAGTAACAACCTTCTCATAACTTCATCTCTCATAACTTACTCGCTTTCTTTCATCTTCACTCATTCACTCACTCACTCACTCACTCACTCACTCACTCACTCACACGCACAACTTGACTTACTTAACTCAAATCTTCTCATCTGCGTCTTTCCCTCACTCACTCACTCTCTTTAGACTCATAAAAGCAAATTTAAGTTACTAAAGACTCTCTCTCTCTCTCTCTCTCTCTAATAGCTAATGATAAAGGCAATAATAATAATGATAATAATAATAATGATAATAAATAATAATAATAATAATAAACATACATTCATTTTCATAAACAAAAGAAAAATGAAAGGTTAGAAAAAGAGTGGTGATGATATTGGTGTTATTGTGGTGTTGAGGAGGGTGGTGGTGGTGGTGGTGGTGGTGGCAGGTCAATGGCAGGCATGCTTGAAAGGTGTGGCAGTGGTGGTGGTAGTGGTGGTGGTGATGGTGGTGGTGGTGGTGGTTGTGGTGATGGTGGTGGAAATGTTATCTTCTTGTATCATCTAGTTGATTATAGGATACTCTCTCTCTCTCTCTCTCTCTCTCTCTCTCTCTTGCAAACGAAAAAGACCATGCACCTTTTTTTCCATTATTATTCACATTCACATCTATAATTTGTAATCAATTGTTATAACGAAAACACCCAAATGTTCTCTCTCTCTCTCTCTCTCTCTCTCTCTCTCTCTCTCTCTCTCTCACCCGTGACTAAGTGCTTTCTAACTGTACATCTTTGCTCCCGACTCTCGCAACGGAGCAATGAGAGGGTTTTGGCGAGCCAGAGCGTTATTGAAAGCTGTTATGAGACGAGGCTCACTGTTACTGGAGCTCCGTGTGTGTGTGGCTCTGTGTGTGCGTGGGTGCGTGTGTTAAGATCCGCGATGCTCAGGTGAACGTCCTTGTAATGCGTGGTGGTGGCGGTAGTAGCGGTAAGATTGACAGGAGAGAGAGGGAGAGAAAGAAAAGTGATATTCTAAGCATGGTGTTGAAAAACGGGGAGAGAGAGAGAGAGAGAGAGAGAGAGAGAGAGAGAGAGAGAGAGAGAGAGAGAGAGAGAGAGAGAGAGAGAGAGAGAGAGAGAGAGAGCTGTCAGACTACATTACTACCGATGAGTCAATGAAAAAAAAGGAGGATTTCAGTTACAGGAACAACTTAAGTAAAAAAAAAAAAAAAAAAAAAAAAAGATAAATAAAAAGAGTACGTAATGTAAAACTCACTCTCTCTCTCTCTCTCTCTCTCTCTCTCTCTCTCTTAAATGAAGTAAAATAAAATAAAGTAAGGTAACTTAATAGTGATGTTGAACTAATGGATAATCCTACACACACACACACACACACACACACACGAGGTAGAGTGACTCGACAGGGCTGCCAACCGCTCAGCTAATTTCAGATTCC
>NC_059283.1:12633444-12638444 GCF_017591435.1 Portunus trituberculatus
GAAGATAGTCAAGACTCTGGCCATTAATCTTCTGACCTCCATAGACCCTTCCTAATGTCAATAAAATCGTCTAATCACACCCAAAACTCATCGTAAAAATGCGTCCCAGTACCGTATTGAAAAGGTCGAATATGGCATAACAACCTTACCATGAATACAATAAATAAAAAAAAAAAAAAGAATATGAAAGAGGAGAAGGAAATTTAGCGAGGAGGCGGAGAAGGGAAAGGAAATGAGGGATGGAGGGAAACGAGAAGGTGTGAGTGAGAAAAAGGCATTTGAAAGAGAGGAAGGAGGTCAAGTTACCAGGGGTCAGTTGGAAGGAGGTCATACCCGCGCGTGCCCCAGGTCAGGTCAACGTGACAGAAGAGAAGAAAGGAAAAGCTGGAAGAGAATAAAGGAACAGGAATATATAGAAAGGAAAATATGAGGAATGAAGAAAAGTGAAAAATATCCAGTTTTTTTTGTTAAAGATGATTAGGAAACAATGATAATAGAGAAATACAGAGAAATGAAAAGAAAAAAATGGATACGGTAAATTGTAGGAAAGAAAGAAGGAATGGAGGAAAAGAAGGAGGAACGGAGGGGAAATAAAAAGGGAGATAGACAAGAAGGTAAGAAAAGGGAGAAATAAAAGGGAACGGAAGTGAAAAGAAGGAAATAATGAGGAAAGGAAGGAGGAAGAGGAGGAAGGGAATGAAAGGAAGGGGAAAGACAGACAGATAGATAGATAGATAGATAGATAGAGAGAGAGAGAGAGAGAGAGAGAGAGAGAGAGAGAGAGAGAGAGAAGAGAAGGAAGAAAGTGAGGAAAGAAGAAGAAAAACAACAACAGCAACAACAACAACAACAACAACAATAATAACAACAACAACAACAACCACTACCACCACTACCACCATCACCACCACAACCACCACTAACAACAACAATAACAACAACAAAAGAAACCAAATTTACTCTCCCTTCCCCTCCCACCTGTCACATCCGGCGCCACTCCCCTTCCCATCTCCCCTCTCCCTCTCCCTTCCTTCCCCCCGTCCCCGCTGACCGAGATTTGTAACGTCACGGGAGAAAGCTGATTCTACACCTAGCGAAAAGTCACGTAAGGAGAGACGGGGGTGGAAAGCGATGGCGGGAAGGTGTGAATGGGGAGAGATGGGGCGATATAGTGATGGAGATGAATAGGGAGATATGGGGAGATAGTGATGAAAAGAGAGAGATGGAGAGATAGTGATGAGATGAAAAGGGAGAGATGTAGAGATGAGATAAGAAAAAGGAGGAAAAGGTGGAGAAATAATGATGGGGAAATGAAATAAGAGGAAAAATTGCGGAGATAAGAAAACAGGAAGATGAAAAGGGAGATAATGATGAAAAGATGAATAAGGAGGAAAAATGGGAGATGATGATGATGATGATGAGATGGAAAGAGGAGGAATGGGGAGTGATAATGATAAGATGAAAAAAGGGAGAAATGGAAAAGATAATAATGAGATGAAAGGGAGACAGTAATGGGAAAATGAAAAAAAGGAGGAAAAAATGGAGGAAATAATGATGATAAGATGGCAAGAAAGGAGATAAAAGGGGAGATAATGAGGAGATAATGGGAGAGATGGGGAAACAGTTGGAGATGAAAAGAAAGGAGATAAATGAATAAAGAAATGAGTGATGGAGATGAGAAGAGGGAGAGAAATAAGGATAAGGAGATGGAGAGATAATGACAGTAAGAGGAGAACCACCAAGGGCAAAAAATGAATATTAGAAAAAAAAAAAAAAAAAAAAAAAGATACATCACCTGCTCTCTCTCTCTCTCTCTCTTTCCAAATCATGCGTGTTACCTCTCATACACACACACACACACACACACACACACACACCTTTCTTATCAATAAACACGAATTCCCTCAGGTTAGGTTAGGTAAGATTAGATTAGGTTAGGTTGGGTTAGATTAGATTAGATTACATTAGGGTAGGATAGGTTAGGAGCAGGACGCGATAGGATGTGGTGTAGGATCCTTTTCCCTCCTTCACTTCTAGGATTCCTTCCCCCACGTGCCTTCCTGAGTGATACAGGAAACAGGTGGCGGAGAGGAGGGAGGGAGGGAGGGAGGGAGGGAGGGAAAGGGGAGGCAGGAGAGGGTGGAGCGAGACGAGAACAGAAAGGAACATAAAGGAAGGTGGGAAGGAGGTGGAGATGGGAGGAGGGAAGGGAGGAAAGGAGAGGAGAAAAGGAGGTAGGTCGGTAAGCCTTCTCGTTTACTCTCTCACCCTTCTCGCCCTCTCGCCCTCTCTCTCTCTCTCTCTCTCTCTCTCTCTCTCTCTCCTGGTGTTTTTTCCTCCCCTTCCATCTCACCTTTCCTCCATCTCTCCACTCGGCTTACGTGACCCGCAGCACGTGTCGTTTAAAATTTTCCTCTCTCTCTCTCTCTCCCTCTCTCTCATAAAGTGAGTGATGTTCCAGTTTCTGGCTCCGCACTCCTTCCCTTCCTTCCCCTTCCAATCTTCCTTCTCTTCCTCTTCCTCCTCCCTCCGGATCTCCCTCTTTCTTCCTTCCCCATCTCCCCGAACCTCCCACACTCCACTCCTTCCTCCCTCCTACAATCCTTCGTTCTTCCTCCCTCTCTTCTCTCTTCCTCTTCTTCCTCCGCCTCCACCTGCCTTCAAACCTCCCTCATTCCTCCTTCCTCCCTTCCCTACCGCGCACACACTCCCCCTCCTTCTCCTCCTCCCTGTCCTCTCATCTTCCTTCCTGTCCTTTCCTCCTCTCCTCCCCTTTTTCTTTGGTGTTCCCGCTTTTCCTGTCTACCTTCCTCTTCCTCCTCCTGTCGTTCCTTAGCTCTCTCTCTCTCTCTCTCTCTCTCTCTCTCTCTCTCTCTCTCTGTGATCGGTCGTAAGATTAATGTTTGTAATGACATAGTTAGGTTCAATATCCTTCCTTTACATTTATTGATCCTTCCTTCCTTTGTTTCTGGAATCCCCTTTACCTATTTTGTCCTTCAGCGTTCGTCTTTTTTTCATCTTCATCTAAGGAAACTATGGCTAAGAAAGTGTAGTGGGATGATAAGAACATTAAGTAAAAGTAAGGAGAACGTGGCAGTCCCTTTATGAAGCCTATCAACTTATTTCCACCTATCATTCCCAATCATAAATTTGTCCAATCTTTTTAAAGCTCCCTAATCACTCAGCACTGGCTACCTGGCTACTGAGCTCATTCCTTTCATTCCACATTTTAAGACCGATTTTCTTCCTATCTCTTTCGTGAACCGACATTTTTAATCCCTTCAGTACCATGACGCGTTTCCTTATTCATTCTGCTTGCTATCTGGCCATTTTTTACAGCTTCAGAAACTCATGTGGGAGATTAAAACAGTGAAGATTCTGGCCATTAATCTTCTGACCTCCATAGACCCTTCCTAATGTCAAGAAAATGGTCTAATCGTACACAAATCTCAATGTTCTAGTGTTGAAGGGGTTAACGTACTGTGAATGAGTGTGAGGTTTATACTCGTATATTTAAGACTGTCTACCTCTGTTGCGTTTTCCATTAGTCCTAAGCCCTTTAACCCGCTAACAATCTTATGAAATAGTCAAGAAAATAGTCTATTCGTACACAAATCTCAAGGTCAAAAATGTGTCCCAGTATTGAAGGGATTAAGCTTCAACCCAATATTTCTCGTTACATATAGACAAAAATGACAATGTGAACCTTTACCCACCAAATGTTAGACAGATTGGTTTATGAATATGGTGGCTGAGCAGTGAGGGATCATCTTTAACCCTTTCATCCCAACTTGGCACAGCTTTCCTTAATCACCAATCACTCTGAGACATCTTTACTTGTTCCACAGCCACAGCCAAGCTTTCAACTGGGAAGGAATTGCAAAATGTCTTCTTTCTCACCACCAACTTTCTTGTAGGTGCTTGTGGTGCTGCTGCTTGCCTCGTGTTGCAGTAAAAGGGCTGAACTCAATGTCAACTTAACTTCATCGGTACCAGGACGCTTTTTCATATTCATTTTGCTTACGATTTGCAGGTTTTTTACAGCTTCAGAAACTCATGTGGGGATCAAAATAGTGAAGACTCTCGCCATTAATCTTCTGACCTTCATAAACCCATCCTAATGTAAATGAAATCGTGAAATCTTACCCAAAACTCAAGATAAGAATACGTCCCAGTACTGAAGGAGTTACCTTTCTTGCGATATGAAAAAAAAAAGAATAAATGTTTACCTATTTTGAAAGATTAAGACTTGAAAGAATTAGTGTTTCGTATTTCGAGTTCAGGTTGCCAGGGGGAGCTGCAGTAGACGGTTAGCCAACACTGAGAGACATGAGTGGAAGGTTGGCAGAGGCCTTTGACTTGCCGTGGACTCCTACAGGCTGATGCTGATGATGATGGAAGGGTACAAACTCGTGAATCTAAACTCCTCCTCCTCCTCCTCTTCTTATTAGTTCTTTTATCCCTTGCTCTCTTTCCTTCCTTTCCTCCTCCTCCCAAACTTTCCCGCACCTCGCCTCTACTGCATCTAATAGCTGAAGTAAAGAGGTTATATAGAGAGTTATACAGAGAGAAACTGTTAAACTACTTCAATCATGGGAACGCCATAGATAACCTCTTTACTTCAACTATCAGATGCAATAGAGGCGAGTAGCGAGAACGTTTGTGAGGAGAAGGAAAGAAAGGAAAGAGGGCAAGTAATAAGAGGAGGAGGAGGAGGAGGAGGAGGAGGAGGAGGAGGAGGAGGAGGAGGAGGAGGAGGAGGAGGAGGAGGAGGAAGGGTCTATACTATCAACAGCAGGGAAGATCAATGGAAACAAACTAAAGAACTCGTAAATCAAAGGTCCATATTATCAAAACTTTCCTGTGTCTGGCCTTCATTGCATCTAACAGCTAAAGTTACTAAGACTTTCTACAGTATCACCATTTTCCAAGTAGTTTATCAAGGATTCTGTGTCATTAACAGGTAAAAAAAGATAATTGGAAACGTGCTAGCAAACTCG
>NC_059283.1:12648444-12653444 GCF_017591435.1 Portunus trituberculatus
AAGAAGGAGAAGAAAGAGAGAAAGAAAGAAGACGACGAATAAGGCAAAAATAAAAATTGATGAAGATGAAAAGGGAAAAGAATAAAGACGTAAATAGGGAAATAGGAGTAAAAAAGTGGAAAAGAAAAAAAAAGACGTATAAAAAGCAAATATGAAGGTGAGAGAGAGAGAGAGAGAGAGAGAGAGAGAGAGAGAGAGAGAGAGAGAGAGAGAGAGAGAGAGAGAGAGAGAAGGATAAACGCTGGTAAGGGAGGAGGGAGGGAAGGAGGGAGGACGGAACAAGGAGGAATGGAAGGAAGAAAGGAGGTAAGGAGGGAGGGAGGGAGGGAGGGAGGGAGAGAGGAAGAGAGGGAGAGAGGGAGAGAGGGAGGGAGAGGAGGGAGAGAGGGAGAGGAAAGAAGCTATTCGCCTTAGGTTGTGCATCGATCAGAGAAACTTTCCGACTACCAGAAGAAATCAATAAGAAGTATTTTTTCCCTCTCTCCCTCACATCCCCCTCTCTCTCTCTCTCTCTCTCTCTCTGACACAAAGGAATCAACCCAAGAGACTCCCGGAGAATTAAAACTCGCGAGAGAGAGAGAGAGAGAGAGAGAGAGAGAGAGAGAGAGAGAGAGAGAGAGAGAGAGAGAGACACACACACACACACACAAACACAAGATAGCCAAAACATTTAGAACAAGACTGATCATGTCAAAGAAGAAGAAAAAAAAGAAAGAAAAGGAAAAAATAAAGAAAAAGAGCAACAGACATTTAACTCTTCCCTTCCCCTTTCCTCCGTTCCTCTCCCCCCTCCCCAGTCCCATCCCCGTCCCTGTCCCCATCCCCTACACCTTGCAACCAATGAATGGAGAGATAAGTGAAGAGATTCCCTCCATCCCTCCATCCCTCCATCCCCCCATCCTCCATTTCCTCCACCTCCACATCCCCCCTCCTCCCCCACTCTCTATCGCTCTCTCTCTCTCTCTCCCACCACCCTCCTCACTTCCTGTGGTGATATCCGGTGTTTCCACCACCACCACCACCACCACCACCACCACCACTATTACTAACACAATCACGTTCATTCTTCTTGTACAGAACATATTAACTATAGTTGTTATTCTTACTACTACTACTACTACTACTACTACTACTACTACTGTACTATTACTACTACTACTACTACTACTACTACTACTGTTACTGCTGCTGCTGCTGCTGCTGCTGCTACTGCTGCTGCTGCTACTGCTACTGCTGCTGCTGCTGCTGCTGCTACTGCTGCTGCTGCTGCTGCTACTACACTGCTGCTGCTGCTGCACTGCACCACCAGCTGCTGCTACTGCACCACCTGCTGCTGCTGCTGCTGCTGCTGCTGCTGCTGCTGCACCACTACCACCTGCTACACTGCTGCTGCTGCTGCTGCTGCTGCTGCTGCTGCTGCTGCTGCTGCTGCTGCTGCTGCTGCTGCACCACTGCTGCTGCTGCTGCTGCTGCTGCTGCTGCTACTGCTGCTGCTGCTGCTACTACTGCTACTACTACTACTACTACTACTACTACTACTACTACTACTACTACTACTACTACTACTACTACTACTACTACTGTCTTCATAATTTTGTTCCCCAATCACCTGATGAAAAGACAAATATGCAGATAAAAGAAGATAAAACTGATAGTGATTCCTGATGTAATAGAGAGAGAGAGAGAGAGAGAGAGAGAGAGAGAGAGAGAGAGAGAGAGAGAGAGAGAGAGAGAGAGAGAGAGAGAGAGAGAGAGAGAGAGAGATAGAGAGAGAGAGAATACACAAACACAACACACACACACACACACACACACACACACACACACACACATCTCAACTTTCACTACTGTGGCCTGGTCTGTTAGATGACTTTTAACCTTTGCGTGTGTGTGTGTGTGTGTGTGTGTGTGTGTGTGTGTGTGTGTGTGTGTGTGTGTGTGTGTGTGTGTGTGTGTGAGAGAGAGAGAGAGAGAGAGAGAGAGAGAGAGAGAGAGAGAGAGAGAGAGAGAGAGAGAGAGAGATTCCTTCCCTAGTTCTGACAAAGTTGCTTAGTTGTCTTTTATAACCAACGATGCTTGAATACGACTGTGGCGACGCAAGAGAACACAAACAAAGAACAAACACCAACTGACCTTGCAACGCCAGTGAGTAGAAGAACAATAAAGACAGTAGTAGTAGTAGTAGTAGTAGTAGTAGTAGTAGTAGTAGTAGTCACAATTTACTAGCAACACCAATGTAACTCAATATAAAAAGTAGGAATGAGACGTTCTTTCTCTGGCCTCATCTTTGCATCCTGGGAGAGAGGGAAGGAAACTCAGGGAATCAGGAACCAGGGAGCCAGGGAGCGGGGAGGAGCCTTTACGCAGGGGTGGGGATGGCGAGGAAGAAGAGCAGTGAAGCGGTGCCGCGGCGTGGATGAGAGGCTGGCTTCCCTTGTGCTGGCTAAGGTCAGACCCAGTTCACCTGCCTGGAAAGTCACCTGCACCCAGAACACCACCACCGCGGCCCCGGACATCAAGGTGACGGTGAGTGACAGTTGAATGAAGTGGAGGCGAGAGCGAGAGAGCAAGACAGCGAGAGACAGAAAGAGATGCATTAAAAATATTTCTTTAATCACACGAGTAAACACAGATACGTGGAGATCGTAGATGACAAAGAGACAAGTTTGTATCACAGAAAGAGAAAGAAAAGAACTGATTTCTACATAATGTGGTCTATAAAAAATAAAGACTCAGTAATTGAATAAGATTGAGACATTAGATAACTTTAACCCTTTCAGTACCGAGACTCTTTTACCTTGATTTTCTGAATGTGATTAGACAGTTTTGGTTGCATTAGGAAAGCTCTATAGGGATCAGAAGATTAATAGTCAGAGTCTTCACTATATTAATCCTCCCACATGTGTTTCTGAAGCTGTATGAAAACACCAAATAGTAAGCAGAATGAATACGAAAACGTGTCCTGCTACCGAAGAGATTGAAAAGATAAGATTAATTCATGGCTGTGGATAGGTTTCATACAAGGACTGCCACGTGTAGGCTTAATCAATCCCACCAGCTTTGATTACTTTCTCATGCTCTCGTGCCTCCGTATTGACACGTGTAGGCAGAAATAAGGACACGAAACTCCGACTGTTATGTAAGACTATGAAACAAAACCAGGCTTACCACCACACACTCACTTCATAATGACAGTAACAGAAGAAACAGTAGTAGTAGTAGTAGTAGAAATAGTAGCAGCAGCAGCAGCAGCAGCAGCAGTAGTAGTAGTAGTAGTAAAATTATGAAGAAGAAGAAGAAGAAGAAAAAAACAACAACAACAACAACACTAACAACAACTACAACAACAACAACAACAAGACGAGCAGGAGGAGTCAAGACAAAGGAGGTCACATGAGAGAGAGAGAGAGAGAGAGAGAGAGAGAGAGAGAGAGAGAGAGAGAGAGAGAGATGAAGACACTACAGTAATTCCCTCCCTCGCTTCCTTTAGTTTAGTCTCCCCAAGTGGAACATTTCTTCTCACGTTTACCTGCGCTTGGTTCAGGAAGACATTAAAAATAAGCCGTTTTTGGGACGTTGCACCTACACTTATCTACTTCTCACAGCTCTCTCTCTCTCTCTCTCTCTCTCTCTCTCTCTCTCTCTGGTTAGGAATACAAAAATTTGGTTCTCTTGTCATTATTTTGTTTATCAGTCTTTTTTTTATATTTTTTTTATCCTTATTCTCTCTTTTTCTCTTACTTTTCCACTCTCCCAGAATTTCTTGCGTCTCTCATCACACAAACTTCCCATTCCCTCACTTATTCATATCTTTTTAATCCTCAAAGTCTCATTTTTCACTTCGCCTTTTCCACTCCCCATTACCTCTCTCTCTCTCTCTCTCCAGCTTACCTATTCTTCTATACTTTTTGTTTGTTTCTTTTTGCCTTTCCACTACTCCTTATGCTTCCCATTCCTCAGTTCCCATTCCTTCATTAATCTATCTCTCTCAATTCCCAAACTCCTATTTCTACTCTGCTGTACCTCTCCTATCTCCCATTGCTTCGTATTTCTCCTTTGCTTATCCCCCATTGCCTCTTCCATTCTTCTGCTTACCTATTCTTGCAATGAAATAGGAGATGAATACCATGCTTTGTTTCTATATAAGGAGCAAGAAATTTTGAGATTGAGGAACCTATTCATATCAATGTATTATAGAAACCTACCAAACCAGTCCAAATTTGTTAAGTTATTCCAAGATTCTCGGTGTGGGATACAAAATGATCCAGCTATGTTCGCTAAGGTGGTGCTAAGATTGTTTTAGCAGATATGAAAATTGCGTAAATATAATGTGCAAAATAGTGTTTGGAAGGCGTGTGGATGAGGTGTGGATGAGGTGGTGGTGGGATCGGGCAGATGTCCACGCGTAGGTTCGAATCCCACCACGTATAGCCTTAAAACACTGCCATTTTGTCGAGTGGGTTAAAGTTACCTGTATGTCACCATGATACCCAGGCTCTAGGTCGTTACACCCAAGATGAGCTTCGTGGGTGACATGGGCCCTAATATGCCCATCACTATAAATAGAATTCGCTGCGGAAACTGAACAGCGCTTCCTAATACTTTTCAAGTGTTCCTACAGCAGCTATAGGTCTTACCGTAAAAAAATATATATATATATAAATAAATAGATAAAAAAAATAAATAAATCTGTCTATGTCTATGTTTGTTATTTCTACTTTGCTTCCTTTCCCATCTCCCATTGCCTCTCCACACCCTCATGCTTACTCATCCCTCCCATACCCTGTCATATCCTCCAATTCTCAAACTCCAACTTCTACTCTGCTTCCTTTCCCATTTCTTTCCCATCTCTCTTCCTTCCATCTTCCAACTCTTCTGATTACCTATTCTCCCATACCCTGCCGTATCTGACCTGCTACGTAAATACAGGTGAGTTGATTAGATGGTGTGGGTTGGGCTGTGTCATCTGCACGAGGGAAGAGTAAGCGGAGGCAGGTAAA
>NC_059283.1:12658444-12665944 GCF_017591435.1 Portunus trituberculatus
ATAAATTTTTGAAGTTGTATAAAACCACCTAATAGAAAGGAGAATGAATATGGAAACGCGTCATGGTACTCAAGGGGTTAAGAGTCGTAAGGAAAGTTAAGTTAGTTTAGAAGTTATAAATAAAGGTAGGTCCTGTTTGAAATTATAAGAGTAAAATTAGGTTAAGTTAGGTTGTGAGACAGAAAAGTTACGTTAGTTTAGATTAAGTGTTATGAAAGAGTGATATTAGGTAAGGCTGTGACACATTAAAAGTGATGTGAGTAAAGGCGGGTTCACACGTGCTAATTTGCGACTGAAACTGCAAGTATCGACTGAGCTCTTCTAGTCGGAAAGCGTCATGCATAGCGACTGAAAATATCGACTAGTTAGTGCCTTGGCAGGGAGTGAGTGTAAACAAACAGTTACCCGCCAAGATGTCTTCCTCCAGTGACGATGCTGAAGCTGTGGTTGCTCTTCTTTTAGCGTGCCAGAAGAGTTGACAGAAAAGAAAATGTCTGTGGATGCGTCCCTGGCTGAGTAGAAGGAAAGACAGGAGTGTCTACTACACACTAATCTTAAGAAGACTGCACAATTGCGATCAAATTAAATCCTGACAAGTGTTCAATCCTCTCCTCCAGCAACACCCTGCAATGAGGGAAACACTTCTCGGAGAGTGGCAGCTATTACGTTGAACGACAAACATATTTTATTAATTTTTTTACTGTACAATTCATTTCTGGTGTCCCGGGTGCGTTATTTTTCCCTCACCAACTCTAACATCCTTTACACCTGGAGACCACATTTTCAGAGCTTCCTCCGTGACGTCACAACGTAGATAAGTCGCAAATCGACTGAACAAGGCCAACATGTTTTGCGAAGAGTTTCTCTTGTCGCTAGGCACCGATATTTAGTCGGAAACTCTACTGATTTGCAATTTCAGTCGGAAATTGGCACGTGTGAACCCGCCTTAATGACTGGTTAGTATGGAAATATGAAAACGTAACGTTAATCTATCACCTTTGCAATGAGTGTTGCATTAGAGAAAGAAAATCGCTCAGGGTAAATTTTATTAGGTTAGGTTAAGTCCACTCCTTCAGTACTGGGACGCATTTACAATATACCACTTTTTTTTTCTTTTTTTTTACGGTAAGGCCTATAGCGCCTGTAGACACACTTGAAGAGTGTATGGGAAGCGCTGTTCAGCTTCCGCCCATTAGTGGCGCAGGGAATTTTATTTATGGTGGTACCCATATTAGGGCCCATATCATCCCCCGAAGCTCATCTTGGGTGTAATCACCTAGAATCTGGGTGTCATGGTGACATGTAGGTAACTTTAAACCACTCGACAAATGGCAAAGTGTTTAAGGCTGTACGTGGTGGGATTGGAACCTACGCGTGGACGTCTGCCCGATCCCACGCTCACCACCTTATCCACTATGATCAGACGATTTCATTAACATTAGGAAGGGTCTATGGAGGTCAGAAGATTAATGGCCAGAGTCTTCTCTATTTCAATCCCTACATAAGTATCTGAAGCTGTATAAAATCACCAAATAGTAAGCAGAATGAGTATGAAAATGCTTCATAGGACTGAAGGGGTTAAGTTAAGTTTAGAATCTTGCTTTAGGAAAAGAAAATAGCATAAGTTAAATTTAGTTAGGTTAAGTTAGGTTAAATCAGTTCAGATTAAGTTAGGAGATGTTACGTTAAATTCAAGTTAAGATAGGTTAAGTAAGCTTAGGTTCTATTAAGTTAAATGAGTTTAGGTTAAGGTTACCGTAAGTCAAATAAAGATAGGTTTGTTGAGCTCCGTTAAGTAAAGTTAGCTAAAGTTACATTAGCTGAAGGTAAGTTAGGTTAGAATAAGTTACAAGATATAAACCAAGGACCATCAATACCATCAATCTGTTACCCATACAATGAGCACTCAGGTATTTGGTGAGTGTACGAGGTATTTGGAAAGGAAATGGTTAGCATAGGTTAGTGTTGGCATGTGGTGAGCCTGGCAAGGGCTGGGAGGAGAATAATCTGGCAAGGCGAGGAAGGATCTGGGAGTAGGAGGGAATTTGGCGAGGGAAGGAAGGAAACGGAAAATGGTACAGTGACAGGGGGAAGGGAGTGACAGGGTGTGAGGAGGGTAAAAGCAGGGTGACTAAAAAGGTACAGTGATCGAAGAGAGGTGAGAGGAGGGAGAGGGTGGGAGAGGCTAGTCAAGAGGGGAAACTGAGGGGAAAAAAGCTTCGAGGGAGAAAAATGTCAGTGCTGGCAAGGGGAAGAACTGTGACAGGGATGAGAGAGAGAGAGAGAGAGAGAGAGAGAGAGAGAGAGAGAGAGAGAGAGAGAGAGAGAGAGAGAGAGAGAGAGAGAGAGAGAGAGAGAGAGAGAGAGAGAGAGAGAGTCTTTAGTAACTTTAATTTGCTTTCATGAGTCTAGAGAGAGTGAGTGAGTGAAAGACGCAGATGAGAAAATTTGTGTTAAGTGAGTGAGTGAGTGAGTGAGGTGAGTGAGTGAGTGAGAGATGATAAAAGAAAGCTAGCAAATTATAAGAGATGAAGTTATGAGAAGATTGTTATTGCGTTATTGAAGCGAAAGAGAGAGAGAGAGAGAGAGAGAGAGAGAGAGAGAGAGAGAGAGAGAGAGAGAGAGAGAGAGAGAGAGAGAGAGAGAGAGAGAGAGAGAGAGAGAGAGAGAGAGAGAGAGAGAGAGAGACTGAAGTAGGTTATTTGCAAGACAACTTTCACATCAAATTTTCAAAAGCTTTCTCCAGACAGCAAAGGTGGTGGTGGTGGTGGTGGGTGGTGGTGGTGGTGGTGGTGGTGGTGGTGGTGGTGGTGGTGATGATATGAGTTGCATCCAAAGTTATTGTATTTGAAGCGGTAGCAAAAGTAATGATATTCTTATTTTTGTTATTTTCCATTATTATTATTACTATTATTATTATTATTATTATTTATAGAAGTAGTAGTAGTAGTAGTAGTAGTAGTAGTAGTAGTAGTAGTAGTAGTAGTAGTAGTAGTAATGATAATAACAGTAATAGTAATTATAATAGTAGTAGTAGTAGTAGTAGTAGTAGTAGTAGTAGTAGTAGTAATAGTAGTAGTAGTAGTAGATGAAAATAAGGTCTGATAGTGAAAGTAGTGATGGCAATGAATCAGGACCAATGGTGATGGTAATAGCAACAAGGGTGATAGTGATAGTGATAGTGATAGTGATAGTGATGGTGGTGGTGGTGGTGGTGATAGTGGTGGTAATGCTGGCAGGAATAGTGATGAGATTAAATAAAACACGAAGATCATTCCTCCTCCCTCCCCCACACACACACGAGCGGAAGCAAGAAAGGGCATTTAGCTACACGATTCCAGTGTGGATCTGTACAGCACCACCTCTGTTGCATGATATGAACTTCGTGAATAAACTAACCCCGCCAGCCTCGCAGAGTTACTTGGCTCAACTTCTCCTTTGGCATAATTAATTGCAATGTGACACTAAAATGTCCTTCTTTAATGCACACTTCACTGACTGACTCTCTCTCTCTCTCTCTCTCTCTCTCTAAAGGGACGATCAGCCGTGTTCTCAAGATACTGCTAATCTGTCTTTGAAAACACTTGTAACTTCAACTAGAAATTAGAAATAAGTGGTGTGAAGAGCAAAAATCTCAGAATATAGTCAGTCAGTCAGTCAGTCAGTCAGTCAGTCTCTCTCTCTCTCTCTCTCTCTCTCTCTCTCTCTCTCTCTCTCTCTCTCTCTCTCTGGTGTAAGGGGACAGGAGGTTTAACACACAGCAAACAGGAAGGCGAGAGCAGGTGGGCAGGTGAGCAGATGGGCAGGTGATAGCCGGCAGGTGCAAAGTGGTGGTGGTGGTTTTGGTGGTGGTGAGAATAATGATGTTTCACGAACTGTTTAATAGAAGGATGACGTGTAGTATGAAGCTTAACAGAAAGAATCGGATGTAGCAGTACGAGGGAGGTAAAGAAGTACATGGATGGAGTAGGAAAAACAATAAGAGGTGGAAGATCATGTATATTGTAAATGTCAAGAGATAGAGGGGACGTAGCAATCCATGGTCGCCAACACCTGCAGGGGCACGACACTGCAGTCAGGTCTTGGGTAAGCTTAACCCCTTCAATACTGAGCCACATTTTTACTTTGAGATTTGTATACAATTAGACCATTTTATTGACATTAGGAAGGGTCTATTGAGGTCAGGAGTTTAATGGTCACAGTCTTCATTATTTCAATCCCCCACATAAGTTTCTGAAGCTGTAAAATCACCAAATAGTAGGCAAACTGAATATAGAAACGTCACGTCACGTCATGCTACTCAAGGGCTTAAGTGCAAATTAACGTGTTTTAGTACATAGAAATAAGTGTCTGGAGGATAGCAGGGATTATGGGAAAAGAACCTGTAATAGTGAAGGGGTTAATATCGCTAGCTTATAAATAAACAATTTTACTTAACCAATGCCCGGATGATTAGTTATAATGAGTATTTCTTTTCTTTTCTTTCTTTATTTAATTTCTTTGTTACTCGTTCATCTAGTGGTTCTATTTTCTCTACGAGGTGCAGGTGTACAGTGACTGACAGACCTTCAGACGATGAGCTCAGTTTTGCATACTTTGTCCCCCGATCTTAATAGTAGTACTGAGGGCACAGCGTTGGTATATAGGAAGGCTGTGTGTTTAGCTTTTTGTCTATCTGTTTCTCTGTTTCTGTTTATTGGCCTGTCTATCTACTCTCTCTCTCTCTCTCTCTCTCTCTCTCTCTCTCTCTCTCTCTCTCTCTCTCTCTCTCTCTCTCTTGTATTCCCTTTTTTAATGCATGTGTGTGTCCTTACTGCACGGCGCACGGTCACATACTTCACTGACTCACTCTCTCTCTCTCTCTCTCTCTCTCTCTCTCTCTCTCTCTCTCTCTCTCTCTCTCTCTCTCTCTCTCTCTCTCTTTCAGCTTATCTCCTACTTTCTTCTTTTATTTTTTCGTTGTTCTCATTTTTTTTCCCATTTCAAGAGTTATCAAAGTTGTTCATTTCGTGTTTTCTCGCATATGTTTTGGTTCAATGTTATTCTTCGTTCTTTTTTTTTTAATCATGAGTCATTATCACTTTGTCTTTTGTTTTCCTCTTATCTTTCTATCTATCTATTCTTTTCCTTTCTTTTAAGCTTTTTTTTTTTTTTTTTACTTTCTCCCTTTATCTATCTTTTTATTTTTCTTCTTCTCTTTTACCACTTCTTCTAATCTCCACGTTTTTTTATATTTTTTTTCTTTTTATCATCAATGTTAGTTTAATCCTGTCCTTTCCTATCTTTTCGTTGTTGTTCGTGTTCTTCTCTTATATTTCTTACCTTCGCTTACTTCCTCTCCTTGTTTTTTCACAGATTTATTCTTGTTTCTTTATTTACAAGTTATCATCGTTAGTTTAATTCTTCCTCTTATCTTTTCGTCTTTCTTCTCGTTCTCTTTATGAGCTATTACCAGCACTGTTGGTTAAGCATTTCCTTATCTCCTTTTTCTGAGCTGGTCTGAAGTGGAGGAGGTAAATGAATCTCTCTTTTCCTTGTTTCTCATTCTTTTGCGTCATTTTCTTGTCCTTGTTAGAGTTATCTTATCTATCACCATCTCTTATCATTAGAGTAAATTCTACGGGTCACACTCTCCTCTTTATCTTTCACGTTACTCTCAATCATTAATTTTAGTCACGTGAGGGATTATCTTATGGTATGTTATGCTAGGTTAAGGCATGTTACTTCACTCTAGAACTCCCTGCCTGCTTCTGTATTTCCATCTTCCTATAACCTGATCTCATTTTAAAAGGGAGGTTACACGATATTTATCCCATTCTTTTGTCTAACTCTCTCGGACCTGTTTGGGAACTGGCTTCTAAGTGGGTATTTTTTTTTTTGTTAAGTTGTTTTTGTGTTGCCCTTAGCCAGATTTCTAACCTAACCTAACCTAATCTAACGAAACCCAATTTAACCTAATCTAAGCAAATATACCCTAACCTAACTAAATCTAATGAAACCTAACGAAACATAACCTAATCTTACTAAAACAATCGTCACAGAGCTTGGGAAGATTAGATAAGACATATTTTTGGGTACTTAATTTAATACAACCATGCTAACTTGAACATAACAGCTGGAATAGCCAATCAAACAATCCTTTTATCCTTTCCTTTGATCATCGCAGCAAGAATCAGTGTTGCCAGAGCTGGGCGGCGCGGGGGTGAGCGGCGCAGTGTTGCCAGGTTTGTATTGCCACCCCCTAGCGGTCTATTCTTGCGCCAGTAATTGCTGTGACGTCATTGTCTCCCCCCAAAAGACTTCTCGAGGGACGCGTCCGCTAACGTTATGCTCTCCTTTATTATGCACGTGTGTGTGTGTGTGTGTGTGTGTGTGTGTGTGTGTGTAGGAATGCAGTGTGTAGTAAAGTGATATTAGTCTTTCTTATCTTTCATCCCTAACCCCGCTCTCTCTCTCTCTCTCTCTCTCTCTCTCTCTCTCTCTCTCTCTCTCTCTCTCTCTCATTGACAGGATAAACGTACACGTGTCTGTATGTCTGTATGTCTGTCTGTCTGTCTGTCTGTCTGTCTCTCTCTCTCTCTCTCTCTCTCTCTCTCTCTCTCTCTCTCTCTCTCTCTCTGATAAAATAAACGTACGCGTGTCTGTTTGTCTGTCTGTCTGTCTGTCTGTCTGTCTCTCTCTCTCTCTCTCTCTCTCTCTCTCTCTCTCTCTCTCTCTCTCTCTCTCTCTCTCTCTCTCTCTCTCTCTCTCTGATAAACCTCTCTGTTTGTCTGTCTGTCTGTCTATCTACCTATCATTGACATGTTAATCGTACACGTGTCTGGCCTTGGAAGACAAACAAGCACATGCACCATTTCTTTGTACTCAGGATGTCACAAAAAAAAAAAAAAAAAAAAAAAAAAAAAAAAAAATAAAAAGAAAAAGGAAAAATTTGTTTTTCTAAGAAAGGTCGAAACGGTTGAAAGAGGAGTCATACGAATTCAATACCACAAGGTTGTAGTGTCAGGTGGCAACCTTAGCGAGAATGTGGCTGCGAGTACTCACATACGTATTAGCTTTAAAGTTTGGCTGAGTGAAATATGTTGATAACACTAGTTTTACGTTGTTTTGCTGTATCGTTCATATATTCATAGGACAACAAATCTCCTCATTGTAAAAAAGAAAATAGTATTCACAATATTTCATCCGCTTCACTGGTATTATGAAGCTTCACTGCGATTATAATAAAGGTACAATGTTTCGATAGCTTTAAAGTTTGGCTGGGTGAAATATGTTGATTACAGCTAGTCTTACGTTGTTTTGCTGTACCGTTGATATATTCATAAGACAACAAATCTCCTCGTTGTTAAAAGAAAATAGCATTCACAATCTTTCATCCGCTTTACTGGTATTATGAAGCTTCACTGCGATTATTACAAGTGATGCAATGTTTCGCTGTTCCTTTGTTGTCTTATAGGGAAACGCGAACCTTCTTAATGCAAGAGTAAACCACAGTTCACA
>NC_059283.1:12668444-12670944 GCF_017591435.1 Portunus trituberculatus
GAGGGGCGGGGAGAGCGGCCGGCAAGGACATCACGGGCGAGTGGACGTCAAAAATGGGAAGTAAATTCAGATCCTGCGAAGGACTTAAATAAAAAGAGGCAACTTGAGTCCTTGTTTAATGTGAAGGTTGTTGTGAAGGCTCCGGGGAGATCCTACGCCACGGAGAAGGATCTAATAGTATTCTCAAGAGAGTCAACGACGAAAGGAGCGTGTCAAGGATTCCTACGTGACCGAAAGGATATTACAGTAAAAGTAATCCTACGTCTAGAGGAGAAAAAAGTTGTAGGATTCTTTGAGAGGTAAGGATGAAAAGACGATGTAAAGGGTTCCTACTACAATCGATAGCAAGAAAGTCACCAAAAGGGATGTTGGTAATATTAATCCTACGTCTTGGAAAAAGGATGTTAATAGGATTTTCTTGATAGACATCGATAAGATTATGTCTAGGACTGTTACTACACTTTCAAGGAGAACGCAGGACTCTTTAGTGAAGTCCTAGCCTTGAAAAAAAGGATATTAATAGAATTCCTTTGACAAGTAACGATAAAAAGTCCTACAGCTATGCCATGGAGGTAGGATTCCTTAATCACCAAAAGGGATTCAGTCAAATTAATCCTATACCTGAAAATAAGGATACCAACAGAATTTCTTTGAGAGGCAACTATGAAGCTCTGTGAAGGAATGCTCCTAGATAACCAAGGGACAGTAGGATTCCTTAGAGTAGGACACGAAGCACTAATACTAATACACAACCGAGAAGGATTTTAATAGGAGTCCTTTGAGAAGTAGGTAAAGAAAAGTGTGTCAAAGAATTTTCCTGGTATGGAGGAAGCGTCATTTCTAGAGGATTCCAAAAGTCACCGGCAATCCTATAAATACAGAGGAGAAAAGGACGTCACAGGATACTAAAAATGTTGACAAAAATAACTACACAGCAACTCGATTAAGAAGAAAAAGGATCTACTAACAGAAGGAATGAAGAAGCGAAGGATGCAGCAAGAAAGGTGGCAAGGAAATAATGTTAAATAAAAGTTGAAGGAAATATTGAGCGTAAGAAAAAAAAAAAAAAAAAATATATATATATATATATATATATACACACATGCATACAGGAAATTAAGCAATCGTGGAGAGACGAGCTTCGGAGGATGAAAAGAAACGAACGAAACTAGAAAGAGGATGTGAGTGATAGAAAAGAAACAGGTAAAAACAAAGGATAAAGCTGGAAGGGAAGGTATGATGATAAATATTAGTAAAAACACGAAATAATAAAGAAAACCAAGAAGGAAGAAAAATTAAGGGGAAGTGATGGTGGGTGAGGAGAAAAATGAATAAGAGTAATAGATATGGAAGGGAAAAGATTAAGGGAACGTTAGTGAAGAGAGAAGTGAATGAAAGAGTAATGGTGTTGGGTAAAGAAAGAAAATTAAGGGGAAGTGATGGTGTGTGAGGAGAATAGTCAATAAGAGTAAATATAGAAGGGGAAAGATTAAGGGAACGTTAGTGAAGAGAGCAGTGAATGAAATAGTAATGGTGTGGTGAGTGCTGACTTTTAAAAGATTGGATAAACTTATGAACAGGATGATAGATGGAATTAAGTAGCTTTGCTCATACAGGGATTGCCACGTGTAGGCATGAAAACGAAACAAAGAAAATGAGTGACAGGAAAGCGAAAAGGGCAAAAGAAAAAGGAAATGAGAAAAATATTGAGAGGGAGAATGATAATAGGGAAGGATGATAGGAATGAAGGTAAGATCATACCATGCGTACGAGGATTAAAGGATATAAGGATATGTTTACGAGGATCCTGCAGGACTTCTAAAGGACTCCACCTTCTTTTTTTCCCGCAGGTGTTCAAGGATGGAGAACAACAAAGAAAGAAATAACGGAGTGAAGGTGTCATTAATCTCTCACTCTCTCTCTCTCTCTCTCTCTCTCTCTCTCTCTCTCTCTCTCTCTCTCTCGCTTACAGACTCAATAGATTGTACTTAGAAACACTGCTTTCTCACCACTACTGTTTTTAAAGGCCACAGAGATGACAAGCAGTTTCCTCAAGTCATTCTCCCACTAATGATGTAGAAATTTTCTTAATCTCTCACTAGAGTGGTAAAAACACAATTTAGAAACGCGTGTCCCGTCAAATACTAATGAAACCTTATGAAAGAAATGGAGGTGAGGCGCTGAAGTGTTGCCCGCGTCACGCAAACTTTACTAACGTGTGCATTATTTCAGGGTACGTTCTGACAGCGGTGCATTGTGGGGTTTGTCCAGCATGGGCGAACGAAACGAGGCGTACACCCACCACCACCACCACCACCACCACTACCACGAGCATGAGAATACAAGAAAATAAGGGAAGGTGTAAGAAGCCATCACGGCCCGTATTTAGCAGGCAGTCCTAGCGAGTCTTAGCCATGAAACAGCCATAGCTAAGACAAAGTGGCATATTATTATCATGAACTTCCTACATCTGTCATTAGTCCCTGCCGGATGCTAGGAG
>NC_059283.1:12678444-12683444 GCF_017591435.1 Portunus trituberculatus
GAGAGAGAGAGAGAGAGAGTGTACACCAACCTAAAATTAACAATAACATCATCACTCAAGCTCCTCCTCCTCCTCCCCTTGCTCTTCTTTCCGTTTAGCCAATACAATACTTGCCTTCTTTGCCTTTAGCCAATAGAAAACGGTGCTTCATTAAAACCAACTACTGAGACACAATTACGCGTAAAAAAAGTCCTCGGGTGGAAAACAAACTATTTAATCCATGTTTATTTCATCACAGCGTCTTAGTTGTCCTTAGAAGATGACCTCAAACTTGTACGTAAGATATGCAACAATGTACCAAGTCTTTAAACATACAAGGAAGGCGATGACAAAGAATTTACCTCTTGTTCATTACATTGCTATAAAGATGACTGCAACCTTGTCCTTAAGATTATGCAACACTATGAAAAACACTATTTCAAGTCTTTAAACCTACAAGGAAGGCGATGACAAAGAATTCACCTCTTATTCATTACATTGCTATGGTTGAGCTTATGAAATGACCTTCACCCTATCCTTACCAAATGCAACACTATGAAAAGCAAGATACAGGCTTCAAAACCTACTAAAGAGACAACAGCAAAGAATAGATTGTAGATTTTATAGCCGGTTTTAACTCGAGGGAAAGCGTGGAATACCAGGAACGTCTCAGGGTCAGGAGTTAAAGGACACGTGACAGGAAGGCAGTTAGAGTTGCCTAGTTGGAAATTTATTGGTGTTAACAATTAGGGAATATTCAAGTAATAATACGTGAGGGAATGCAGAAGGTGCTCCTACAAAGTTCAGCGGATTTCTTTTATTTTTGTCTTTTGTAAGAGAGGCAAATCTGGCCAAGCGCAACAAAAACGCTTAAACCAAGGCGGCCCACTTAGATGCTAGTGCCCGAGCAGTTCCGAAAGAGTCAGCCAAAAAGAATGAATGTTTTGAAACTTCCCTTTAACCCCTTCAGTACCATGACGCGTTTCCATATTCACTCTGGTTACTATTTGGTGATTTTTAAACAGCTTCAGAAACTCATGTGGGGGATCAAAATAGTGAAGACTGTGGCCATTAATCTCCTGACCTCCATAGACCTTTCCTGCTGATGTCAATGAAATGGTCTAATGGTACACAAATCTCAATGTAAAAATGTGTCCCAGTACTGACAGTTCAGGTCATAGGTAGATGGAAATACAGAAGCAGGCAGGGAGTTTCAGAGTTTACCAGCGAAATGGATGAATGATTTTTAAACTTGTCTGCGCATGACGACACGACAACTACGATCAGCATTCACAACACTACAACATCACCACAAAACTAACTGAAAACAACACAATGACATAATAAAATCAGGTTTTTCCTGCAACACTGCTAGAAAGACAACGCAAATCATCATCAGCACAACACTACATAAGACAAACATTCAACACCACAACAACCACAAAATAACATCATAAAACGCCACAACACGGCAGAAAGACAACACCAACACACAACACAACACAACACTTGGACAACACCACAGGAAACACACCCACAACATCACAAATTAACTGAAAACAACACATTTACAGAAAACACTTAAAACACCAATCAAAACAGCTTACCGACAACACAAACAGAAAAAACTACACCAAGAACTACAACACCACATGCAACACAACCACAATACCGACAAACAACCTAAAACTAAACAAGAGAGAGAGAGAGAGAGAGAGAGAGAGAGATCAACTTACATAATTTACTAGTCACATCACATCCACATACACAAGCAGAATCACAATATAAGTGGTTCCTCTCTTCCTCCTTATCCTCCTCCTTATCCTCCTCCAGGCAACATGTACATAGTTACTCAAGGAACGGCCCCGAGACAGGCAAGCATTCAGAAAAGCCTTGTTCTTCACCACGAACAATTACCAAGGCCAAAGAGACAGCTAGTGTTACTTTCAAGACAATTTCTCCTCTTCATTAACCACAAAGTTTGCCAATTCATCGCCAGAACCGTAAAAACTTCATTAAAAACACGAGAATCTTCAACCAGAGCCTTTGGAAAGCAGTGGTGGTGAATGAGCGAAGTCTACAAAACAGGGCAAAATGTTTCCTACTTCCCACTTTCACAGAAACGTGACATCATCTTCCTGCATTCCTGCTATCTCCCTTTAGGGGTCTTCATGCATGCGTGACCACAAATGAGTTGCTATAATAGATTAAAATTTCACTCGTTAACATGAAGTTCAGTGGATCCGTTTTGTAATTTCTCTCTCTCTCTCTCTCTCTCTCTCTCTCTCTCTCTCTCTCTCTCTCTCTCTCTCTCTCTCTCTCTCTCTCTCACTCTGTGTCTGTCTCTGTCTGTCTGTCTGTCTGTCTGTCTCTGTCTCTCTCTCTCTCTCTCTCTCTCTCTCTCTCTCTCTCTCTCATCTGTGTCTGTCTGTTTGTCTGTCTCTCTCTCTCTCTCTCTCTCTCTCTCTCTCTCTCTCTGTCTGTCTGTCTGTATGTCTCTCTCTCTCTCTCTCTCTCTCTCTCTCTCTCTCTCTCTCTCTCTCTCTCTCTCTCTCAAAAACATGAAATTTTGCCTTCAGATAACTATACGCATCAAGTGTGTGTGTGTGTGTGTGTGTGTGTGTGTGTGTGTGTGTGTGTGTGTGTGTGTGTGTGTGTGTGTACTTTACAAATCAATATACACTCAAACAACCGGATATCAAGCACACACACACACACACACACACACACGTAGTGTAGTGGTTAGCACGCTCGACTCACAATCGAGAGGGCTGGGTTCGAATTCCGGCGCGGCGAGGCAAATGGGCAAGCCTCTTAATGTGTAGCCCCTGTTCACCTAGCAGTAAATAGGTACGGGATGTAACTCGAGGGGTTGTGGCCTCGCTTTCTCGGGGTGTGGAGTGTGTTGTGGTCTCAGTCCTACCCGAAAATCGGTCTATGAGCTCTGAGCTCGCTCCGTAAAGGAGAAGACTGGCTGGGTGACCAGCAGACGACCGAGGTGAATTACACACACACACACACCGCGTAGTGTAGTGGTTAGTACGCTCGGCTCACAACCGGAAAGGCCCGGATTCGAATCCCCAGCGCGGCAAGCCAAATGGGCGAGCTTCTTAAAGTGTGGCCCCTGTTCACCTAGCAGTAAATAGGTACGGGATGTAACTCGAGGGGTTGTGGCCTCGCTTTCCCGGTGTGGGGAGTGTGTTGTGGTCTCAGTCCTACCCGAAGATCGGTCTATGAGCTCTGAGCTCGCTCCGTAATGAGGAAGACTGGCTGGGTGACCAGCAAACAACCGTGGTGAATTACACAACACACACACACACACACACACACACACACACACACACACAGAGAGAGAGAGAGAGAGAGAGAGAGAGAGAGAGAGAGAGAGAGAGAGAGAATTGAGCAAGCCATGTATCTGTCCCTGGTTAATCTAAGGTGACGCAATTGGCTTGTTTGAGATGATAGACGATAACTTTATAACATTTTTTATTCGTTTATCTCTCTCTCTCTCTCTCTCTCTCTCTCTCTCTCTCTCTCTCTCTCTCTCTCTCTCTCTCTCTCTCTCTCTCTTCTCTTTCATTCTTCTCGTCTTTCCTTCAACTGTTTATATTTGGGCACAAACATTACACTGTCGACTCACACCTGCAGTCTCTGTCATCATCTCACCAAACGCAGATAGTTGGTACTGTGATACTTGGTTTGTGAAGTCAGTCAGTCACAGTCAGTCAGTTAGTTAGTTAGTTGGTTAGTTAGTTACTTAGTTACTTAGTGAGTTAGTGAGTGAGTGAGTGAGTGAGTGAGTTGAGTGAGTGAGTCAATCAATCAATTAATCAGTCAGTCTATTAGTGAAAATACTTCAGCAATATAACTAGTATCACAAACACCACCACCACCACTACTACTACTACTACTACTATTACCACCACCACTACCACCACTACTACTACTACTAATACTAGAACCACCACCATCATCATCATCATTAGTATCAGAGGATAACTAACTGAACACATAAATAAAGGAAAGATTTACACTATTTACGCGTCCACACTGTTGGTTCACCACGCAATGCCCAACCCCGATCACTGAGTACGCTTACTCCATTGTATTTCATCACTGCAGACAATTTATGTAATGCTGCGGAGACATCCATGACTAGAATTGAGAAAGCAAACTCCTCACCTGAGACACTGTTCTGAATCCCCAACTGCTTTCATAAGGCTCTAATTGAAGTTCTAAAAGTGTTTAATCCCTTTCAATACTGTGACACATTTTTACCTCGAGATTTGTGTACGATTAGACCATTTCATTTACATTAGGAAGATTCGTGGCCACAGTCTTCATTATTTCAATCTCCTACATGAGTTTCTGAAGGTGTATAAAATCACCTAATAGTACGCAGAATGAAGATGGAAACAAGTCATGGTACTGAATGGGTTAATAGAATTCTTGTGGTTCTAGTAACAAATTCACAAGATCTGAACTATATTTACTGAAAAAATATAGTTCAGATGTCGGCTTATCTCTGTGGCCTTGAAAATAGACGAGAGTGAGAGTTAGGTTGTCGTTTTTTCGATCTATTCATGTTTTTACAGTTCCGATGACAAAATTAA
Source organism: Portunus trituberculatus (assembly GCF_017591435.1). Taxonomy (NCBI): domain Eukaryota; kingdom Metazoa; phylum Arthropoda; class Malacostraca; order Decapoda; family Portunidae; genus Portunus; species Portunus trituberculatus. Next base: position 12,683,037 of record NC_059283.1, read on the forward strand.
CCAGATTTTTACAATGTTTATAGAAGAAACACTCTTAAGAACCAGGCTGTGAAAATAATCGTGGTGAGAGAGCTGACTATTTGTAATAATTGTGTGTTGTTTATCTTTGAACTTATAAAAGAAAAAAAAAAAATAGTGTATCTTGGTCACTAAGGAATACTTTTGTGTATTCATTGCTCTACTTATCTCTGTTCCAGAATGTTTCTATTTGTCTATGAATATTCTTCAATATTTTGTTTTCCTAATCGTATGCACACTGGTTATGACGTAGGAGTGTAAGAGAAACACGAATACGTATAATTAAAGAAGATTTGTCACAACCACCATCATCGCCACCACTACCACCCCCACCATGACTACCACCACCAGCACCGCCACCACCACCACCGCTTCCACGACCACCACCTC
>NC_059283.1:12693444-12710944 GCF_017591435.1 Portunus trituberculatus
TTATCAAACCCATTATACTATTACTACTACTACTGCTACTACTACTACTACTACTACTACTACTCACACGTTATCAAACCCATTATACTACTACTACTACATTACTACTACACTACTACTACTACTACTATTAGATACTACAGTAGAATATGTAGTACTTAAGGGAACAAAGGGAAGAAAGAGATAAAAAGGAAGGGAGAGAAAAAAAAAATCATGGTGTAGGAATAAATAAGACTGAATCTCACTTATACATAATCAGTCTCACTAAATATAGCACTTGATCTCCTTTACGTCTTAAATCTCCTTGAGCAAGAGACTCGAAAGCTCATCCAGGGGTCTCATCCTCTCTCGGGCGGCCCTGGATGACTGACACTGAGCTGGCGGCGACAACATATCATCCAATTTAATCTTTCAATCAGGCGTCTCTCGGGAGCAAGAGTCGGGCCCCTGTCATCCATCACAGCAAGACAGGAGTGGTTAGAGACGGGGGTGCCTACAGGAAAGCGCTGGCCTGACTGGGGTTCCGGAACTTTTCTCAAGAATGTTTTCAATCTTCTTCCAAAGGCCAGAGAGATGATTATGAAGATTTTCTCGTGTTCTAAAGATTGACTACGTAGAGTTGTGATGTAATTGTCACTTGAATTAAGAAAGCATACTTGAGAACTCCTGTAACGTACACTACAGCATGTCTTTCTAAAACTGCTCAAGACTGTTTTCAATCTTTTAAAGGACACAGATGTGATTATCAAGATTTCCACGTGTCTTAAAGATTGACAAGTAGAGTTGTGATGTAATTGTCACCTGAATTAAGAAAGCATACTTGAGAACTCCCTTTAACGTACACTACAGCATGTCTTTCTAAAACTGCTCAAGACCGCTTTCAGTTTTCTTCCAAAGTCCAGAGAGATGATTATGAAGATTTCCACGTGTTTTAAAGATTGACTACGTAGACTTGTGATGTAATTGTCACCTGAATTAAGAAAGAACACTTGAGAACTCCCAGTAACTTACACTACAGCATGTCTTTCTGAAACTTTGCTCAAGACTGTTTTAAATCTTGTTCCAAAGGCCACAGAGATGATTATTAAGGTTTTCACGTGTTTTAAAGGTAGATTACGCAGAATTGATAAACTCTGAATTCCTGCCTGTTTCTGTATTTCCATCTTCCTCTGACCTGAACACATTTGGGAAGGAGTTATCAAGACATCTATCCCTTTCATCTGGCTAACTCTCTCGGACCTGCTCGGGGATTGGCATCTACGTGAGCCTTTTTATTTGATCGTTTTTGTTGTCCTTGGCTAAATCTCCTCTCTTACATAAAAAACCTTTCCACTAGACTGTTTCCAAAGGCCGCTGATATAAAGAGTCACGCTTCCACGGATTTCTCTTTACAATATATCGTGAATGGTTCAGATTATCAGAGTAAAGAAATTCCAGTACTTTGAACTAAAGCATTTTCAAAGACTACAGGAGTAATTAATTTCACGGGTTTCTGACTAAACTCCCACTGCAACCAAGAAGCAACCTTATAAACTCTTAATAACTTTCACTGGAGAATGTTTTATCCTCTTCACCGCGATAATAAACAATTTTTCATTTTTATGTAAGAAATCTGGCCAAGGGCAACAAAAAGGACTGCACAAAAGGTCCACTTACATGGCAGTCCCCGGGCAGGTACGAGAGAGTTAGCCAACAGAATGAGCTGTCTTGAAGCTTACCTCTTAAATGAGTTCAGGTGATAGGAAGATGGAAATAGAAAAGCAGGTATAAGGTGTTCCAGAGTGTACCAGAGAAAGGGACCAATGATTGAGAGTATTGGTAACTCCAGTGGCTGTCTTACACGTGCTCTTTTTTAGGCTAAGATCACATGATTCCACGAAGTTTCACGTGCGCTGTGTGTTGTGTAGAGTTAAATAGTCTAAAAATATCTAATTTCTTACAATTTTGAGTTGAAACGGACTACTTTGCGTTTCAGAGGGCGTGAGGCATCGTTTGTCGCATACATCTTCCAGACAAAGAGTTGAATCAGAATATTTTGGCACAGCTTCTTTCACATCCTCCCGTGTTTTTTGACGCCATCGTGCACTGACAAAATTAATGTGGTTAATTAAGGCGTTTACTATTGTCATTTAAGGTCGAGGCCCACATCAACCAACTCAGCGGAGTAGTGAATCAAGGGAAGCGTGACGTAAGTTGTGACGTCCACTCACTCATCCACACCTCCACATTCCTGTCTGCCGCTACCATCCTCCCTTCCAGCCTCCACCACTCCCACTCCCCCTCCTCTCTCTCTCTCTCTCTCTCTCTCTCTCTCTCTCTCTCTGGAAAATACCGGCGCCGCCGTATGTTTTATACATGTGGAACTGAGGCACTCCTTATTTGATAGTGTTTTGTAATTCACATATGATAGTTGATAGTGACAGACGCTCTCAGAGTTGAGGTGAGAAGAGTAGAATGGAGTGGCTACCGTGAACCAACGTGACTGATAGTTAAGCAATATTAAAAAAAAAAAATCTATTTATGTATTTATTATTTTGGCGGAATCAGTTTCTTTGCAGTACGTGGAACTCAGGCTCACGAGAGCAGTCACATCAGACTGTTTGGTCAAGACGCTGCACGGCTACTGTTGAGCAGATATCATAGCAACCTGTTATGTCACTGTCCACTCGGGTGCAGGAACTCATTTGTTATACGTCTTTATTTTGCATATAACAAGGAGGAAGCCAACAATTGTCTCCGAATGAGTCTGAATAGGAAAGCGATTCATTATATCAATTTGACGTAAGAACACAATGCGGGTGTCTTGTTGCAGTTCCATCATGATCCCTTGCGTGCGTGCTTTGCCACAGAGTATGTTTCATCGTGAGCCACACCATCCATACATCATATTGGATTTTCTCCGTACAGGCCTCCGCATTGCTGAGGTCACAAGTATCACAGTGAAGGTGGTGCGGCTGATGGTTCAACACAAGATGGTCTCGACCTCAGACACCGATAGCACTCTCAACACCGTCCCAGTCTTTGACAAATTCACCGTCGGCGCCATTCGCTGCAACATTCGCGCAAAGTTTGCAGCCAAGCAGACTTTCACACTTGGCTCTCTGAACACCTGGAGAAGACAAGCATCATCAAAGAGGGAACCTCAGAGGCGTCAGTATGGCGACTCATCTACAACATGGATTCCCTTTCAGCACCTCACTGCGGAAAAATGTGTGCAAATAAGGAGTGAATGGATGTTGTGTCCCGTAGGATCAGTGTTCTCCGGGCACTTAAACGACGCCGCGAGGAGGGGAGGAAAGTGATTTACTTGGATGAAACGTGGCTTACCACCAGGATGAACCACAGTAAGGAGTGGGTGGGCAGCACTCAAGCCTGCCACCAGTGACACACTGCCGTCAGGTGCCGCCCGGAGAAGATGGGCGCGTTTTGGTAGTTGCAGCGGGCACGACTAATGGTTTCACTGGAAATACATTCCTTTGCCTCCCTACCAAGAACACCAGCGGTGACTGCCACGGTGAGATAAACGGCAACCCGTTCATTCAGCTCCTACCATCGCTGACTGAGCCTGCTGTGCTGGTGATGGATTATGCGCCCTACCACAGCCAGATGACGGAGGACAGTCGCTGCCCCACCACTAAAAAAACGATCAAAGCAGTTTTGATAAAGTTGCTGGACCACAGAAAGATACCCTCCCACCACACGCCACACAAGAAAAAGCTCCTGCTTATTTCCAAAGAAAACTGCCCAGCGCGGCAATACACAGTGCATACATAACCTCATTGACGCATGTGGTCACGAGATTGTCCTCTTACCACCCGCTCATCCTGAGCCCAGTGTCATCGAGTGGGCATGGAGATGTATGAAAAGATACATGCCATCCTCGCTATATCGTTTCACCCGGGCAGACCTGCAGGCCAGGCAGCAAGAAGAAAGACTCTGCCACTGCAGAGGTGTGGGTAGAAACAGTTCGACGATCACGCGCTTTCCATGATGAGTACTGATCAACAGACAACATTGACGAAAGCGTGGATTCGTCATTATCAACCTTGATGATAGTGATGAAGAAGAAGACCTATTCCTGGATAGTGACGAAGATCAAAATAAAAACTGAGCTGAATTCTTGTTTGTATATATCACCATTTTGTCCAGAGAGAGAGAGAGAGAGAGAGAGAGAGAGAGAGAGAGAGAGAGAGAGAGAGAGAGAGAGAGAGAGAGAGAGAGAGAGAGAGAGAGAGAGAGAGAGAGAGAGAGGAACAGAGAAGGCTAGGCGGTCTCCTCACACCCCCCCGCCCCTGTGCACCCTGCAGTGAGAGGGTACCGGATGTTGGTCGGGGATTGTGTCCTGTCTCTTGGGGGTGGTGGTCTGACACCTGCCGCGGCGTGGACAGTAGCTGAAAGGTGCACACCCATGACCCCTAAACCCGGCTTCGGCCAAACCACATGAAGAAAGAGAGAGAGAGAGAGAGAGAGAGAGAGAGAGAGAGAGAGAGAGAGAGAGAGAGAGAGAGAGAGAGAGAGAGAGAGGGGGGGGGAGTGGGAGTGGTGCAAGTGGGAAGGGAGGAGGGTAGCGGTAGACAATAACGTGGAGCTACGTAGTGGATGAGCAGACGTCACATTTACGTCACACTTCCTTTGTTAGACTCACTGCTCCCCTGAGTTGGCTGATGTGGGCCTCGACCTTAAAAGACAAGAGTAAACGCCTTAATCAACCACATTAATTTTGTCAATGCACGATGGTAGCAAAATTCACGGGAGGATGTGAAGGAAGCTGTGCCAAAATATCATTCTGTTTCAGCTCTTTGTCTGGAAGCTGTATGTGACAAACGATGCCTCACGCCCTCTGAAACGCCTAGAGTAATTAAAGATGAAGCGAGGCGGGATAAGGTGAGATACGAGATGATGAAATGAGAGAAAAATTGATGCGAAATGGGAAGATAAGAGATAAAGTGAAAAAAAAGAGATGTTTTCAATATTCCAAGAAGCCACTCGGATTTTAAACAATGGAAAAATGTGCCAAGAAAGAAAAATATATGACTGGAATGATTAGAAAAGTAGAGTGCGACGAGGAAACGTTTCAAAATACCACTTTTAGAGTGAGACGGGTCCTCAAGGTTGGGGAGCTTGATCGCGCTACGTAGCTGGTGGTGGTGGTAGTGGTGGTGGTGGTGGTGAAGTATGACGGAACTTGTGCTGGATGTAAACACAGCTTGAATGGCGGAGGAAATAGGGACGGGGTAAGAGGAGAAAGACACGATGAAAGAGAAGAGGAAGGCGAAGGGAAAGAGGAGAGGATGTCACCCCTTTACTGAGACCATTGAACACTGCTTGTATTAGAGGTAAAATGTGAGCGAGAGAGAGAGAGAGAGAGAGAGAGAGAGAGAGAGAGAGAGAGAGAGAGAGAGAGAGAGAGAGAGAGAGAGAGAGAGAGAGAGAGAGAGAGAGAGAGAGAGAGAGAGAGAGAGAGAGAGAGAGAGAGAGAGAGAGAGAGAGAGAGAGAGAGAGAGAGAGAGAGAGAGAGAGAGAGAGAGAGAGAGAGAGAGAGAGAGAGAGAGAGGATATGGGAGAGCATTTAATCTTCTGCCTTTTTCTCCCTCCAGAGTAAAAGAATCGTGTGACATTCTGGCGGGAAACAGTCGCGGAGGTGAAGGCGTGATAGTCGTGGTTGGACAAGAGACAAGAGGGGAGTTACGACCTTACGGATCTGATCATTGTGGCTTAGCACCCTCTTGCCCCTACCTCCCCTGTACTTGAGCGGTAGAGAAGCATTGTTCCTCTACAGTGACGGGAGATACAGAGGGAGGAAAAAGAGGAGAGACTGCAGGGAGGGAGGAAGAGAGGAAGGGATGAGGAAAGTGAAGACAGGAGAGGAGAGACGGAGGAAAGGGAGGAAAGATATGAATGAGGGAGGAAAAAAAAAACTATCATGAAAATTGAGAAAGAAGGAGAGGAGGGATGGAGGAAACTTGTAAAGAGAAAAAGGAAGAAGAGACAGAAGGGAGGGAAAGAGGAAGAGAGGAGGAAGAATAAGACACTAAGGTAAAGAAGAAAGCGACAAAAAGAGACTAACAGAGGAAAGGGAGAGAGAAAACAAGAAAGGAAGGAAAGGAAGGAAAAGATAAGAAGGCATGAAGCAATAGTTATAAGAATAATGAGGTAAGAGTTGAGAAAGAGAGGAAGAGGAAGAGGAGGAGGAGGAGGAGGAGGAGGAGGAGGAGGAGGAGGAGGAGGAGGAGGAGGAGGAGGAATGAGTGACAGGAGTGTTAGTAACGGGGTAACAAAGGCACAAATGACATTTCAAACAAATAAAAATGAAAGAAGCACAAGGAAAGAGAGAGAGAGAGAGAGAGAGAGAGAGAGAGAGAGAGAGAGAGAGAGAGAGAGAGAGAGAGAGAGAGAGAGAGAGAGAGAGAGAGAGAGAGAGAGAGAGAGAGATGGTTGTAGTGGTGGTTATAAAAATCAATGAAAAAATGATCGAAAAAGTTGTTGGTGAGTGAAATAGTTGTTGTTGTTGTTGTTGTTGATGATTTTGTTGTTGTTGTTGTTATTGTTGTTGTTTGTGTTGTTATTGTTGTTGTAATGACTTTCCGTACAAGACTAATCGAAAAGTGAATGACACATAAGCTCTCTCTCTCTCTCTCTCTCTCTCTCTCTCTCTCTCCCATTATCCTATCATTCCTTTTTTGTGTCCATTTTTCAAGCATCCTCACAAATATTCAGTAGCATTGTTGTTGTTGTTGTTGTTGTTGATGCTTTTATCATTATTACTATTAGTGTTATTATTATTATTATTATTATTATTATTATTATTATTATTATTAATTCTTCTTATTATTATTACTATCATTATTACTATTAATAATATTATCATTATTATCATTATTATTATTATTATTATTATTATTATTATTATTATTATTAATTCTTATTATTATTATTACTATCATTATTACTATTAATAATATTATCATTATCAATACTATTATCATTATTATTATTATTACTATTATTATTATTATCATTATTATTATGATTAAAATATAATAATTATTATTATTAGTATTATTACTATTATTATCATTACTAGTATTTTCTTTTTCATAGGATTTCTTTTAATTTATTTTTTCTTATCAATACTCTTCAACTAACTTCTTAATTAATATCTATGTAGACACTAACTTGTTCTTCACTGTTTTACTATTAGCATTAGTTATTATCATCATTATTGCTATTATTATTATTATTATTATTATTATTATCATTATTATTATTGTTGTTGTTGGTTATTACTATTATTATTGCTATTATTATCATTATTATTATCCTTATTATTATTATTATTATTATTATTTTTATTATTAATTATTATTAATACACTTATTGCTGTTATTATTATCATTATCATTGTTACTATTATTATTATTATTATTATTATTATTATTATTATTCCTATTAATATAATCATTACTATTATTATCATTACTATTTTCATTAATTTTCTCCTCCTTACCTTCTATCACTCACTCAATTAATTTCATTCTGCCTCATTCACTCCTTCATCATATTCTGTAACTAATTTCACGATATTATTTTCTTTTCCCTCCTTTTTTGCTTCACTGATATTTCTTTCCAATCTTTTTATTTCTATCTATCTCTACTTTCACTTTCACTTACTACTTCTTTGTATATTCTTAATTTTTTTTTTCTTCCGTTTCCCTTTCTTACATAGTTTCTATTTTTATCTTGTTATCCTCCTCCTCCTCCTCCTCCATCTCCCATTTTCTTCCTTCTTGTTCTTGTTCTTCTACTCCTTGCCCTCCTCCTCCAACTCTTACCCATCCTCTCTCCCTTCCTCCTCCTCCTCCTCCCCTCTTCCGCCATTTCCTAATCATTCTCCTCCTGCTTTCCCCCTTTCCTACATCACCATCCCTCCACCTCCTCTTTCTCATATTCTTCTTCATCTTCATCTTCATCTTCATCTTCTTCTTCTTCTTCTTCTTCTTCTTCTTCTCCTCCTCCTCCTCCTTCTTGCTTCATATACTTCTAATAAGGAGTCTGATCATTCCCAGAGAGAGAGAGAGAGAGAGAGAGAGAGAGAGAGAGAGAGAGAGAGCCCTGGCCCTCCTTTCAGTTGACAATGAGATGTGTGTGTGTGTGTGTGTGTGTGTGTGTGTGTGTGTGTGTGTGTGTGTGTGTGTGTGTGTGTGTGTGTGTGTGTGTGTGTGTGTGTGTGTGTGTGTGTGTGTGTGTGTGTGTGTGTGTAATAATAATAATAATAATAATAATAATAATAATAATAATAATAATAATAATAATAATAATAATAATAATAACGATAATAACAAAAAAAATAATAAACGGTTTATTCGAATTACAAAAAAATACATACTGAAACTATACAAGGGAGGAAATGCAGGGTAAGGGTAACACCAACAGGGCGAGGCGTGTCGGGCGGGAAGGGAAGTAGGTGTCGTGTACGTGAGTGACGCAGCAGCCCCCTTCCCTAGTTTCTCCAGGGCCTCTCTTTGTCTGGCAAACGGCTTGGACTAACTCAGGGTGGTCAGGGCGTCATAGAACAAGGATGACCCTGCACGCCTTCTTTTGCACACTCTCCAGCTGCTTCTGAGTGGAGTTGAGAGAGGACGACAACGCGGGGGTAACATACATGAGACTGGGGAGGATGAAGGTGAGGTACACGACCCTCAACTCGTCTGCCAGCGTACCCAGTTACTTGTGTGTGTGTGTGTGTGTGTGTGTGTGTGTGTGTGTGTGTGTGTGTGTGTGTGTGTGTGTGTGTGTGTGTGTGTGTGTGTGTGTGTGTGTGTGTGTGTGTTTCACTGTTTGATCTGCTGCAGTCTCTGACGAGACAGCCAGACATTATCCTACGGAACGAGCTCAGAGCTCATTATATCCGATCTTCGGATAGGCCTGAGACCAGGCACACACCACACACCGGGACAACAAGGTCACAACTCCTCGATTTACATCCCGTACCTACTCACTGCTAGGTGAACAGCACCTACACGTGAAAGGAGACACACCCAAATATCTCCACCCGGCCGGGGAATCGTGTGTGTGTGTGTGTGTGTGTGTGTGTGTGTGTGTGTGTGTGTGTGTGTGTGTGTGTGTGTGTGTGTGTGTGTGTGTGTGTGTGTGTGTGAGCACTCGGGATCACAGGCGTTCTTGGAAGATGGATATATTCTTTCCTAACAAACCGGACTCAGTTTGTGGCCATCAATGGAGCTCCTTCACAGGCAGCGGAAGTGGTGAGTGGGGTACCTCAAGGCTCAGTTTTGGGACCACTCCAGTTATTGGTGCGTATTACAGACATCAAAAATGCAGTTGTCCACTCAACAATAAGATCATTCACAAACGATACGAGTAATGTGTGATATAACAGATGTTAACAGTGCAGTGAATATGCAGAATGATCTTGGTCATTTATGCATGGGGAGAGGAAAATAATATGAAATTCAGTGACAATTAGTTTGAACTATTACGATACGGAAAACACGAGGAAATCAAGAACCGAACACCATATAAGACACTCAGTGGGGCGGATATTGAAGAGAAGAATATGGTAAAGGATCTCGGGATTGTCATGACTAGTGATGATGTGTTTAGGAGTCACACTGGACAAGTGGTAAGAAAGTGCAGCATGCAGATGGGATGGATCTTGCGTACATTCAGCAACAGAGACGAATTAACAATGCTAACCCTTTATCGGTCACTACTACATATAGTAATATACACCTGGAAAATTATAAACGAGCATGTACCAAATGTGAGTCCTATTGGGACCACTACCAGAATACATCCACGTTTGGGCACTATGTGTGTGCCACCAAAAGTGAATATCCGTAGTGGCAGACTGACAACTATAAGGTACCATAGTTTGTCGGTAGTGGGCACAAAGCTGTATAACCCACTACCCAGTTATCTACGCAATTCAACAAATGTCTCTTCTAAAATCTTTAAAAACCGCCTCGATAAGTTTTTGAAATTTGTTCCGGATGAACCAAGCCTGGACCACTACAGAACAGCCGCTGACACCAACTCCATTGACGACCAACTGAGATACCTAAGAAACAACTGCATCACCATACAGGAGGAGGAGGAGGCATCGCTTTGTCCTGGGAGCCCTTAGCACCCTATCAACCTTCAGGAACTTCAGGGTGTGTGTGTGTGTGTGTGTGTGTGTGTGTGTGTGTGTGTGTGTGTGTGTGTGTGGAGAGAGAGAGAGAGAGAGAGAGAGAGAGAGAGAGAGAGAGAGAGCCCTGCTGACGATGATATTCTTATACAATCACACTCCCTTTTGGTCTTCTATATAACGCTAGCACTATTGTATACGAGAAGAGGAGGAGGAGGAGGAGGAGGAGGAGCACAGGTAGCTTGAGGAGTGTTTAATAAGCTCAGGTCGTCTCAAGACACAGGTTGCGGGGCTTTGTGTATGTCCTTTGTTTAAGAGAGAAGATCAGACACCACAGAGGATCAGACACCATAGAATCACAATCGCCCGCACCGATAGAAAGGATCGAGGCTTCCACTTACACTCTACAGGGGGACTCTAGCCTCGCCACAGCCTCACAGCGGTTATGTGTTCCGTGTTTGTTGGTGTTGTAGGGAAAATTATTATGTACTTTTTTTCCCCTTCAATACTGGGACATATTTTTACCTTGAAATTATTTGTGTATGATTAGACCATTTTATTGACATTTGAAGGGTCGATGGAGGTCAGAAGATTAATGGGCACAGTCTTCACTATTTTAATTCCCACGTAAGTGTCTGAAGCTGTATAGAGTCACCATTTACTAAGCAGAATGAATATGGAAACGCGCCTTGGTACTGAAGGGGTAACGTTAATCTAACTTAAACTGATCAAACACTACCTAATACTTGACCTAACCTAACGTAATGTAATCTAATCTAACGTAACATTATGTATATTAACTAACCTATCCTATTCTAATCTAACTTAAGCTAATTGGTTCTAATGTAGCTATTTCATTAATGCCAGAAGAAATAGTAGTCCACCTTACCTAACCTATTCTAACCTAACCTAACCTAACTATACCTTACTTTAACCTAACCTAACCTAACCCTAACTTAACCTAACCTAACCTAACCTAACCTAACCTAACCCTAACTTAACCCAACCCAACCTAACCTAACCTAACCTTACTTATTCTAACTTAACCCAACCTAACCTAACCCTAACTTAACCTGACCTTACCTAACCTTACCTTACCTTTCCTAACCCAACCTAACCTAACTTAACTAACCCGAACTTAACCTAATCTAACTTAAGCTAAGACTAAAAAGTTAGTCTAATGTAAAGACACTAAGCTCGCCGTTTTATTCTCTTGTCTTCTAAGCTTATCAAAAACATCTTAGATCGCATAACACGAGAAGCAGTCTACGTTATCTAATTCCCTATGATTACGAAGATGAGTGGCAGCCTCAGGTGTGTGTGAGCCTCCAGGTATCAGGTGACAGGTAACGCCTTCGCCGGGGCCTCGCTGTCACCAGGTACTCTCAGGCGGCGTTTTACGAAAGCGCGGATTGGCATATCAAAAGCGCGGCAAACGTTGCTGATATATTGCTATCAAAAGCGCGCCAGAATATTAAGTCAAAAGCGCGTTTTATCACTCACCTCCAAGTCCGATTATTTATACGTTCATTAACGATCGCTCAACTCTGTTAGTCAGATGAGATATATATATATATATATATATATATATATATATATATATATATATATATATATATATATATATATATATATATATATATATATATATATATATATATATATATATATATATATATATATATATATATATATATATATATATATATTTTTTATTATTTATTATTTTTTTTATTTATTCATTTTTTTTCTTAAGTAAGTATAGGCTTGTCCTTGTAAGTATATTCTTCTTTCACCTCAGTACAGACTTGTCTTTGCAGTCCTTTATAAAAACACTTTTATATAATCCTATATTCGTCATGTAAAAAATGTGTCCATAAAACCAGTTTATGTAATAAAATATTCGTCACACACCTCGATTATTCGATTATTACAGTTTTGCGTTTGCTCTGAATTTGTTACCCAAGCTCTTCATATAACTGTGTCTGTCTGTTGCTCCTGAAATATATTTGTTGTACTGGGAAATAGCATACTGTTTTGTTCAGGTTTCCTCATTGTTGCAGACTTACTGATACTCCTCATCTTTATGTAGGTATTACTCTGGAGCTTCACTAGAACGTCTAGGAATGCATATACAGATGGATGGGAAGAATAAAATTGTTCATTAAAATGAGCATGGAAAGATTCCGCAGCTTTGTTTGTACGCCTGGTATGTGAGGGAATTTCAGCCCAAAGCACTGGAGGATATCTTGAGTTTGGTGATATATAATTGTCTACAACAACAGTGAACACTTTGTGAATCATTAAGACACACCAAACGAAACTTACTGATACAGCGAGTCATAGGGAATATTCTTGGCGCGCTTTTGTAACTGTATTAAGGGTGAGTTTCGAACTCTTTTGTAATGCGCCCCTCTCAGGTAGGAAGGAGACAGGTGAGGTGGTTCGTGTTCATCTCTAAACACTAATGCATAAACACAACGCATGCAGGCACTCCTCTCTGTCTCTGTCTCTGTCTCTCTCTCTCTCTCTCTCTCTAATCAATGTTATCAGTACATATCACGGAAAAAAAACTGACAATAAGCAACGTATTCCTTGTTTTCTGATATATATATATATATATATATATATATATATATATATATATATATATATATATATATATATATATATATATATATATATATATATATATATATATATATATATATATATATATATATATATATATATATATATATATATATATATATATATATATATATATATATATATATATATATATATATATATATATATATATATATATATATATATATATATATATATATATATATATATATATATATATATATATATATATATATATATATATAGAGAGAGAGAGAGAGAGAGAGAGAGAGAGAGAGAGAGAGAGAGAGAGAGAGAGAGAGAGAGAGAGAGAGAGAGAGAGAGAGAGAGAGAGAGAGAGAGAGAGAGAGAGAGAGAGAGAGAAGAGTTCCATCAAGCACTTCACACCAATGCTTCCACAAACACGAGTTATAAAGGAAGGAAAAAAAAAAAAGACCAACTGTCTCCACCAAAACAGATTAGTTCTTCATACTCCTTTACCGCCATTTGCTGCTCGGGAGAGGCGAGCGAGGGGGGAGGGGAGGGGCGGGGAGGGGAAGATTGGTAGAAGGAGAGAAGGCTGGAGGAGGAGGAGGGATCGCGGCGTGGTGGAGGGAGGGAAACGATGGAGGCACGTGGCACACTAGATAGACCCGATGTGGAGGCAGAGAGAGAGAGAGAGAGAGAGAGAGAGAGAGAGAGAGAGAGAGAGAGAGAGAGAGAGAGAGAGAGAGAGGAGGATGGAAAGGGTGTGTGTGTGTGTGTGTGTGTGTGTGTGTGTGTGTGTGTGTGTGTGTGTGTGTGTGTGTGTGTGTGCGCGCGCTTCTTTTGTGTTCCCTTTCCATACGTTTCATTAGGTTTTCACATCCTCCTCTCTCTCTCTCTCTCTCTCTCTCTCTCTCTCTCTGTCTGATTCCACATGGGATCTAGTGTGCCACATGCCTCCATCGTTTCCCTCCCTCCTCCTCCTCCAGCCTTCTCTCCTTCTACCAATCTTCCCTCCCGCCCTCCCTCCCCTCGCTCGCCTCTCCCGAGCAGCAAATGGCGGTAAAGGAGTATGAAGAACTAATCTGTTTTGGTGGAGACAGTTGGTCTTTTTTTTTTTTTTTCTTCCTTTATAACTCGTGTTTGTGGAAGCATTGGTGTGAAGTGCTTGATGGAACACTCTCTCTCTCTCTCTCTCTCTCTCTCTCTCTCTGTCCACCATAAACATCAGTGACTTACAAGACTTTTTTTTCTGAAATTGCTCTCTCTCTTACATTCTCCAGGATAGAAGTCGAGGCGGGGGAAGAAAGTGCCAACCCTCTAGTGGCGCTCAGGGCGACTTCACGAGGAAAGAGGTGGTGATTTTCATCCTTCGAGACACTACGGGGCGGTGTCATGAGGATGTATAATTATTTGTGAGAATGGAATGAGAGAGAGAGAGAGAGAGAGAGAGAGAGAGAGAGAGAGAGAGAGAGAGAGAGAGAGAGAGAGAGAGAGAGAGAGAGAGAGAGAGAGAGAGAGAGAGAGAGAGAGACCAGACTAAACCAGTTTTTACAATGATCATTCACTTTTTTTCTGTTTTTTTGTTTGCTTGTATGTATGTTTACTTGGGTTAGAGAGAGAGAGAGAGAGAGAGAGAGAGAGAGAGAGAGAGAGAGAGAGAGAGAGAGAGAGAGAGAGAGAGAGAGAGAGAGAGAGAGAGAGAGAGAGAGAGAGAGAGAGAGAGAGAGAAAATGCATTAATCATTTTAGTGTACCAATTTTCCGCTCACTAATATAAAGAATAAGAAGAAGTAGTGTTAGTATAAGTTTTTGTAAGCAGCAGCAGCAGCAACAACAACAACAACAACAACAATAATAAATAATAAGGAAGGAAGGAAGACGGGGAGGAAGGAGAAAGGATGAAAGAGGAATGCGGGGAAAAGGAAGGAGAGGGAGGAGGGAGGAGGAAAAGGACGAGGAAAAATGATAACAATAATAATAATAATTGTACTGTGATTGGCTCGGGGTAGCACTGGAAACGCCACATGTCGTAACACTTTATTGAAAGAGTTTCAACCTGCAAACATATGCTACTAAGTAAAGACATCCCAGACTATAACACATCAGAAATACCCTAACCTATGCTTAAACATGTAAAAAAAAGAGCTATCCAAGTAAGTAACCCACACACGACGCCCAACATCAGCGTTGACACAGCATTTATCCACAGCGCATGCAACAGAAACAATACATTTCTCATCAGTCCCAGAATACATACGAACATAATCATTACTCACTCCATTGGCACCACAGTACAAGTCCAGCACACTGCACCCCCAGCCAAGTAATCAGTAAGAATGCACAGCCATGAAACGATCGCCTGGAATTTCAAACATGTCGAAACTACTTGTCGCTAACACAGCTAGACACTTGAACATAACACTCATCAATCATCACCGCACAGTATCCCTAGCGTGTAACACAGCTAACTAGTCAACATAATAACAAACAATTAGATCTTACCGTCGGCCGATGAATTCTCTCCTAGCCATCAACCGGCTTGTACCACACCCAACTCTGGCTACCACGGCCGTGTCCCACCAAAACCAAGAGGTGACTGTGTGTCTCTGTACTGCACCACATCGCCGACTAAACCTACTTACAGAACATATAAACTAGAATCGAAACGACAAACAAAACCATTCAAATCCTTCCAAGACTAAACAGTACCAATCTTAATTCATAATTATACCAGTATAAATGAAAACAACTCAACTATAATGTTAATGATACAATAATAATAATGATAATAATAATAATAACAATAATAATAATAATAAGAAGAAGAAGAAGAAGAACGAGAAATGAAGAAGTAGGAAAGAGGGAGGAAGAAAGTGGAAGGAGGAAGAGGAAAAAAGGAAGAAGAGTAAGGAAGAAGGAGGAAGGAGAAAGGAGGGAGGAGGAGAAAAGGAGAAAGAGGAAGGAGAAGGAAGGAGGAGGAAGAAAGGAGGATGGAGGAGGGAGGGAGGAAACAGGAGGAAGGAAGGAGGAGGAGGATGAAATAGAAGAAGAAGAAGAAGAAGAAGAAGAAGAAGAAGAAGAAGAAGAAGAAGAAGAAGAAGAAGAAGAAGAAGAAGAAGAAGAAGAAGAAGAAGAAGAAGAAGAAGAAGAAGAAGAAGAAGAAGAAGAAGAAGAAGAAGAAGAAGAAGAAGAAGAAGAAGAAGAAGAAGAAGAAGAAGAAGAGAGAGAGAGAGAGAGAGAGAGAGAGAGAGAGAGAGAGAGAGAGAGAGAGAGAGAGAGAGAGAGAGTTAAATTAAAGAGGGTTAATATTAGCAACGGAAGTGAAGATAGTGAGAACTTTAACCTTTCAGAAGTAACCCACAAGATGAGAGGGAAGAGAGAGAGAGAGAGAGAGAGAGAGAGAGAGAGAGAGAGAGAGAGAGAGAGAGAGAGAGAGGTGAAGGAGGAAACGAAGAATGAAAATAAGATGAAGGGAAAACAGATAAATGGAGAGAGAAAATATTAAGAGAATTTTTACAATATTCTATCCTAAAATGTCATCTCTCACTCTCTCTCTCTCTCTCTCTCTCTCTCTCTCTCTCTCTCTCTCTTTCTCTTCTCTCGTAATATTTCGTTTTGCTTTGAAATCGAGTTAAAATCTCCTGAAATTTGGCAGTGAATGAATACAAAGAATAATTAATGAAGCAAAAGTATACGTCGACACACACACACACACACACACACACACACACACACACACACACACACACACACACAAAATGTATTCTTTATTCTTCTTTCTTCTTTATTTTTTCTCATACGTCTTGTTTCGTTTTCTCTTCCATAAGTTTATTTCGTAAAGACACGTGATCTAGTCCTTTGCCTGCTCCCCCCCCCCTCTCTCTCTCTCTCTCTCTCTCTCTCTGTCTGTCCCCTCTCCCCTGTCTGTCTGTCTGTCTGTCTCTCTCTCTCTCTCTCTCTCTCTCTCTCTCTCTCTCTCTCTCTCTCTCTCTCTCTCTCTCTCTCTCTCTCTCTCTCTCTCTCTCTCTCTCTCTCTCTCTCTCTCTCTCTCTCTCTCTCTCTCTCTCTCTCTCTTTCTCTCTTTCTGTGTGTGTGTGTGTGTGTGTGTGTGTGTGTGTGTGTGTGTGTGTGTGTGTGTGTGTGTGTGTGTGTGTTATCGTTAGGTTTTCATAAGTCTTTCTTTTTTTAACATAAACATTTAATTTTCTTCTTCTTCTTCTTCTTCTTCCTCGTCTTCCTTCACCTCGTCCTTCTCTTTTTTTCTTTCATCTTACTCATCTTTACTAATTCTCTTGTTTCTTCCCTCTCCTCCCGCAAGTCTCCCTTCTCCTTCTCTCCATCTTCTCCCTCTCCTCCTGCCCCTCTCTTTTCTCCAGCTTTACCTCCTGCAGTCTTCCTCCTCCTCTCCAGCTCCTCCTGACAACCGAACGTTCAGGATGGAAGATACAGTCTGACTCACTCTCTCTCTCTCTCTCTCTCTCTCTCTCTCTCTCTCTCTGCCAACCCTGTGTGCGTACATCCTGTAATCTACTACCACCACCACCACCACCACCACAATCACTAAACGTGACAATAACAATAACATTACTATTACTGCTGCTACTACTACATTTACTACTACTACAATTACTATTACTACTACTATTACAATTACCACAGTTTTATCCTTCTAATTAAACGTTAAGTCAATGTCTGTCAAATCTAATCATGTTATCAGAGCATTCACTATCACTGGTCTCACTACACCCCATCACTT
>NC_059283.1:12715944-12718444 GCF_017591435.1 Portunus trituberculatus
TACCCGAAGATCGGTCCGTAATGGGGAAGACTGGCTGGGTGACCAGCAGACGACCGAGATGAATTACACACACACACACACACACCCGGTAGCTCAGTGGTTAGAGCGCTGGCTTCACAAGCCAGAGGACCAGGGTTCGATTCCCCGACCGGGTGGAGATATTTGGGTGTGTCTCCTTTCACGTGTAGCCCCTGTTCACCTAGCAGTGAGTAGGTACGGGATGTAAATCGAGGAGTTGTGACCTTGTTGTCCCGGTGTGTGGTGTGTGCCTGGTTTCAGGCCTATCAAAAGATCGGAAATAATGAGCTCTAAGCTCGTTCCGTAGGGTAACGTCTGGCTATCTCGTCAGAGACTGCAGCAGATCAAACAGTGAAACACACACACACACACACACACACACACACACACACACACACACACACACACACACACACACTACACAGCTTCAGGAGTCAATGTATGAGTAAGGGTGGCAGACTAAGACCTATTTTCTGAAACAAACCACCAACAACTTCACTATTTTCAAAGGGCTCTAGTCGAAGTTACATCAGTTTCTTAGGCCATTTCTGTAATTCTACACTTAATAAGGTTTCTGCATTTTCAACAGGACAAAGACTCTTTAGAATTCGGCCAAACGTATTTGTGGCCTTAGAAAGTAGTAGTGGTGAGAGAGGGAAGCGTGTTCAAGTGTTGCAGTGCGCTTATTACTATCATCACTGACCTTTATCTTTATTCAGTAACACACCCACGCCGCATCTTCACTACATTCCAAAGGCTCTTGTTGAGGCTACACGGGTTTTAAAAGTGTTTTCACATTTTCCGGCAACAGATTTATACGAGTTCTGGATATCAATATTAGAAACACTGGTGAAAACCTGCCTAATCTTGTCTATGGTGGCGAGAAGGAAATGCGTTTCTTAATCCCTTCAATACTGGAACACCTTTTTACTTTGAGATTTGTGTACAATTAAATCCTTTATATTGGCATAAGGAAGGATTAATGGAGATCAGAAGAATAATGGCCCGAGTCTTCACTGTTTTAATCCTTCTAAATTTCTGAAGATGTACAAAATCACCAAATAGTAAGCAAAATTAATATAGAAACGCATCGTGGTACTCAAAGGATTACTACTAGACCTTCTGTTCATTAGTTTTAGTTCCTGTGCTAGTGTTTGTGTGAACGTTCGTGTGGGGGATCTAAACGCATATCTGCAACATCACGTATTGCTTCTCCGGTGGTAAGATAAGATAAGCGCTTCCGTCCCTTTACGTAGTCACAGATAAGGCGTGAGAAGATTGATTCACCCGTCACTCCGAGAACAACGACAATAACGGAAGTAAGAAGAAGAAGAAGAAGAACGGAAACCAAGTAGAATAAAAACCAAGTATAAGAAGATAAGCCGTGTTTCTGAAGATGTTTCTCCTGTAAATAATGAAGTAAAATTGTTCATTTGTCACTCGAACCATAAAAATACCCTTCAAATTATACTGGCGATGTAGTGTTTCTGAATATGGCTCAATATAAGACGAGATATAGACACGAGACAATGAAACAGAGAAAGAGAAGACAAAATAGATGAGATAAGAGACGGAAATGAGAGATAATGAGACGAAAATGATAGGAGAGAAAACAGGAGTGACAAAAAATGAACACGAGAGATAGTGAGACAGATGAATGGATGAGACAAAACAGGAGAGATAAGAGAGGAACACGTTACAATGAAAGAGATGATTGATAGAAGACAAAATTGGAGAGAAAAAAAGAATAAAATGAGAGATAATGGGACGAGAATGATAGGAGAAAAAACAGTACTAACAAAAAATAACGCGAGAGACAGTGAAACAGATGAATGGAAGAGGAAAAAAAATAGAAGAGATAAGAGAGGAATATGAGACAATGAAATGAAAAATGGGTAGGAGAGAGAAAAAAAAAAAAAAAAAAAAAAAAAAAACGAGAAGACGCGGTGGAACCCTTGCTAAACGGTCTCTGATATCAATAATAGTAAATAAGAGATAGTTAACCTCTTAAGTAGCAGGACACGTTCTCATATACATTCTGCTTACTATTTGGTGACTTTATACAGCTTCAGAAACTTATGTGGGGGCATTAAAATAGCGAAGACTGTGGCCATTACTCTTTTGACCTCCATAGACCCTTCATAATGTCAATAAAATCGTCTAATCACTCCCCAAATTCATGGTAAAAATGTATTCCAGTGTTGCAAGGGTTAATTAAAAGACATGCAGGTCTTCATGATGCTGCTGTCGTCTTTTCTATATGGTGAGATTCTTTGCTAAACAGTCACTGGTGTGGAGGAAAAACTAAAAAAAACAATTTGACTTCCTGCAAACTTAACCGAGACGCATTTTTACCTTGATTTTTTGGGTATGATTAGACGCTTTTATTTGCATTAGTAAGGGTCTACGCAGGTCAAAAGAATAATGACAATGGAATAATACCTTGCTGGCTTAGTTTATTAATTAACACTGCTGCCTTCTT
>NC_059283.1:12723444-12743444 GCF_017591435.1 Portunus trituberculatus
AGATAAAGTTGCAGAGAGAAGGATAGAAGCCGTAGGAGGGCAGTTTTGAAATCAAAGCTTTATGCCAGACTCTATCAAAAGCTTTTGATATGTCTAACGCAACAGCAAAAGTTTCACCGAAATCTCTAAAAGAGGATGACCAAGACTCAGTAAGGAAAACCAGAAGATCACCAGTAGAGCGACCTTGACGGAAGCCATACTGGCGATCAGACAGAAGATTGTGAAGTGACAGATGTTTGAGAATCTTCCTATTCAGGATAGATTCAAAAAGGCAAGCAAGAGATTAAAGCTATAGGACGGTAGTTTGAGGGGTTAGAACGGTCACCCTTTTAAGGACGAGGCTGAATGTAGGCGAACTTCCAGCAGGAAGGAAAGGTAGAAGTCGATAGACAAAGTTGGAAGAGTTTGGCCAGGCAAGGTGCAAGCACAGAAGCACAGTTTTTGAGAACAATAGGAGGGACCCCATCAGGTCCATAAGCCTTCCGAGGGTTTAGGCCAGCAAGGGCATGGAAAACATCATTAAGAAGAATTTTGATTGTAGACATGAAATAGTCAAAGGGAGGAGGAGAGGAGGACAAGCCCAGAATCGTCCAAGGTGGAGTTGTGAGCAAAGGTTTGAGAAAAGAGTTCAGCTTTAGAGACAGAAGAGATGGTAGTGGTGCCATCAGGATGAAATAAAGGAGGAAAGATGAAGAAGTGAAGTTATTTGAGATGTTTTTGGCTAGATGCCAGAAGTCACGAGGAGAGTTTGAGTTTGAAAGATTTTGACATTTCCTATTTATGAAAGAGTGTTTGGCAAGTTGAAGAACAGACTTGGCATGATTCCGGGCAGAGATATAAAGTGCATGAGATTCAGGAGATGGAAGGCTCAAGTACCTTTTGTGGGCAACCTCTCTATCATGTATAGCACGAGAACAGGCTGAGTTAAACCAAGGTTTAGAAGGTTTAGGTTGAGAAAAGAATGAGGAATGTACGCCTCCATGCCAGATACTAACACCTCTGTTATGCGTTCAGCACAAAGAGATGGGTCTCTGACACGGAAGCAATAATCATTCCAGGAAAATCAGCATAATACCTCCTCAGGTCCCCCAAACTGGCAGAGGCAAAACGCCAGAGGCACCTTCGCTTTGGGGGATCCTGCGGAGGGATTGGAAAAATAGGACAAGATACAGAAATGAGATTGTGATCGGAGGAGCCCAACGGAGATGAAAGGGTGACAGCATAAGCAGAAGGGTTAGAGGTGAGGAAGAGATCAAGAATGTTGGGCGTGTCTCCAAGACGGTCAGGAATACGAGTAGGGTGCTGCACCAGTTGCTCTAGGTCACGGAGGATAGCAAAGTTGAAGGCTACTACTACTGCTACTACTACTACTACTACTACTACTACTACTACTACTACTACTACTACTGCTATTACTTCTACTACTAACAATGATAGAGCGATTGGCAAACACATCTGGTAAAAGAGATGAGGAAAGATGAGTAGAGGAAGAGAAGAGAAGGGGAGGAGGGATAAAGAGTCAG
This sequence comes from Portunus trituberculatus, assembly GCF_017591435.1. Classification (NCBI taxonomy): domain Eukaryota; kingdom Metazoa; phylum Arthropoda; class Malacostraca; order Decapoda; family Portunidae; genus Portunus; species Portunus trituberculatus. The sequence continues at coordinate 12,724,968 of NC_059283.1, forward strand.
GGAAGGAGGGAGGGAGGGAAGAAGGGAGGAAAGGAAGGAAGGAGAGAGAGGCCGAGAAGTATGAGGAAGATGGAGGAGAGAGATAAAGAGTGGCCACACGTGTTAATGGCACAGAGAGAGAGAGAGAGAGAGAGAGAGAGAGAGAGAGAGAGAGAGAGAGAGAGAGAGAGAGAGAGAGAGAGAGAGAGAGAGAGAGAGAGAGAGTCCAGTCCATTTCGCGTCAGGTAGCGGTGCCTAAGTAGGAAGGGAAATAAGGAGGAAGGAGGAAGGAGAGAAAGGAGGAAGGAGAGAAAGGAGGGAAGGAAGGAAATATGTGACTCTCTTAAGTCTTTTTGCTCATTCTAAATAATAATGATAATAATAATAATAATAATAATAATAATAATAATAATAATAATAATAATAATAATAATAATAAGTGTAATTTAAATGTCAAAATCCGTCAATTACTATCTTTTAACTTACTTTGATATAATCTCTTACTTTTTCTCTTTCCTTGAGTTTTCATTTATATCTATATTTCTTTATTAATTCTTCTCTCTCTCTCTCTCTCTCTCTCTCTCTCTCTCTCTCTCTCTCTCTGTGCCATTATCACGTGTGGCCACTCTTTATCTCTTTATCTACTACTACCAACACCACCAACTACTACTACTACTTCTACTATTAAAACAACAACAACAACAACTACTACTACTATTACTACAACTACTACTACTACTACTATTACCGCTATCATACTGGTCACTCGTGCTTTGATCACACACACACACACACACACACACACACACACACACAGTCTCACTCTCTCACTCTCCGCGGTGAGGAGGAAGGCAAGGCGTAGACGGGTGAAGAGGTGGGAGGGTGGGAGGGTGAAAGGGGGATTGGGAGAGAAAGAGGACAAGAGGAGGCAGAAGACAGGAAGAAATGACTCACTTTTACACTACGAGAGAGAGAGAGAGAGAGAGAGAGAGAGAGAGAGAGAGAGAGAGAGAGAGAGAGAGAGAGAGAGAGAGAGAGAGAGAGAGAGAGAGAGAGAGAGAGACGCAACACTGAATTTCTTTCCCTCACCCGGATACTCACATTTAGCTCTCACTTTTACTTTATCTCCCTCACTCACTCACTCACTCACTCTCCCACCAGTAGTACACCGCATCTCATCCTGACTGGCAACTACACTGTCTTTCTATTATTGCTTCCACTAACACCCTAAACGACCTCTACTAATGTGTAACCTTCTAATGACTTTCTCACTTTTACTAATAGCTAACTAACACACTAACTACTAGTACACTATCATTTCAATTTACTATCGACATATTTGTTCTCTTTTTTCCTGCTTTTTAAAATATTTCTTATTATATACAGCTTAGTTGGTTTAAGTTAGGTCAATTTCTTTATTATCACTATCGTCACCTTCGTTAAATAACTTCTTTCTTTCATTTTTTCCTATCTTTTCTTTTCATTATAATACAAGATTAGTTTAAGTTAGGGAAAGTCTTTTTTTTTTTTTGCTTCAACTGACGTCATCACCACCAGTTTATTTTCTTTCTTTCTGCTTTTTCTTATTTTTGTATCATTTTATCATAACAATACAAGATTAGGTTTGGTTAGGTTAGGTTAGGTTCACTTGGGTTAGGTTAGGTTAGGTTAGGTTAGGTTCACTTGGGTTAGGTTAGGTTAGGTTAACTTGAGCTGGTTAGGTTAGGTTAGGTTAGGTTAGGTTCACTTGGGCTTACACTCACGTCACCCGCCATAAATGACTTCCTCTCTTCCTGTTTGCCTTCTTTATTTTTTTTTTATCATAGCAATACAAGGATAGATTAGGTTAGGTTAGGTTTATTTTTGCTTCCACTGACGTCACCAACAATGGATTACATTCTCTCTTCTATTTATCTTCTTTATTTCTTTTATCTTAACAATAAAAGGGTAGGTAAGATAAAATTAAGTCAGATTGAGTCACTTCATCATCACTTAACTTGTGCCACGCATGTTTAGCCCACGGTTAGTGAATGTTCGAGTTATCTTATCGCAGGTGTTTTATCAGGCGCTGACGAGCCACTTTCCGCTTCTCTTCTCAACAAGTCTGTCTGTCTTAATAGCTTTCGTTCCTCAATTATCAATAAAAATCAATGAAAAAAATATCTGTTTCATTTATTTTTTTTTCCATAGACAGTAACAATAACTACTGACGAAAATGAAGATAACGACAACAATAACAATAATAACAATAACAATAATAATAACAACAATAATAACAACAACAATAATAATAATAATAATAATAATAACAACAACAACAACATAAACAACTCTCTTTGACCGCACATATCAGAGGTGAAGATGACACTAGGGCAGGAAGTACAGGTATCTCCCATTCACCTGGAGCGAAGCGGGCAGGTGTGAGCCAAGGTAAAGTTCAGGTGAGTTATTTGTGTACCTGCAGACTCGCATCACAATAATTTCCCAAGGTGGACGAGGAAGCAAGGAGGGAGAAGAGGAGAAATGGATATATTAGAGAGAGAGAGAGAGAGAGAGAGAGAGAGAGAGAGAGAGAGAGAGAGAGAGAGAGAGAGAGAGAGAGAGAGAGAGAGAACTTTATAAAATTTCCTCTCTCTCTCTCTCTCTCTCGAGTACACCATCATCAAATACCCCTCAGCAGGTGGATACCAACGCCTTCTTGTTCCCCATTACAGTAATCCACGCACTCCCTTACGATTACACGGCTTAGGCAGAGCGACCCGCGCCTCCACCTGCTTCAAATTAGTCCCCAGGTGGTGGGAGACTTTGCCCTGCGGCCCATTAGCACGCGCGTTAATTGGTGTTGGTTTGTCGCGGGTCACCTAACCTCTTCACACGCACAGCTCCATCTCGACACTTATTCTTTAAATGCTGATGACTCCTGGTTCTCTTTGTCCGGCATCTTATTGTTTTCTTATTCATTTATTTATTTTTCTTATAGTTTTGTTATCTTAACCGGTGATCCCCTCTACATTAAAGAAAACTACTGTTACTGCAACTACCACTACTGCTGCTACTACTACTACTACTTCTATTACTACTACTATTACAACAACAACAACAACAACAACAACAACAACTACTACTACTACTACCACTATTGCTGCTGCTACTGCTACTACTACTAATAACAATAATCACAATAATCTGATAATTCTTTATGGAGTTTGTTATTTCTGACCGGTGAATCTTCTACATTAAAAGCAACAACAAAACTACTACTGCTGCTGCTGCTGCTACTACTACTACTACTACTACTACTACTACTACTACTACTACTACTGCTGCTACTACTACTACTACTACTACCACTACTAACATTAATAATAACAATGATAATAATAATAATGATAATACGCATTCTGTTAATGTTGCAGCTTTGCGGGTGAAGATAATCGCTTTAATATCAAGAGGTTCTCATAAGGGACAGAGAGTTGTAGGGGTGGTAGGGGCGACACTTGGCACCGTGAGAGAGAGAGAGAGAGAGAGAGAGAGAGAGAGAGAGAGAGAGAGAGAGAGAGAGAGAGAGAGAGAGAGAGAGAGAGAGAGAGAGAGAGAGAGAGAGAGAGAGAGAGAATGACTAATTTCATCTTGCTTAACGAACAACTCAAACACCTATCTCTACTCTCTCTCTCTCTCTCTGTACTAGAAACAGCCAAACTAGACAAAACAAACACAAGGAGACACGGTTGCATTACATCACAGGTGAGCACAGTTCCCAAGACAGGTGCGGTGGTGGCGTGCAGTGTACAGGCCCCAGGTGTCCCTCCCGTCTCATTTAGCACGATTACCTGGCAGTCCATCAAAAGCACACCCAATCAATTAATGGGAATAATGCCTGTATTTGCAATTTGCATTAGCACTGAATATTTATGGATGTGTGTTGTTTTCTTTTCTCTCTCTCTCTCTCTCTCTAAATGTGTGTGTGTGTGTGTGTGTGTGTGTGTGTGTGTGTGTGTGTGTGTGTGTGTGTGTGTGTGTGTGTGTGTGTGTGTGTGAGAGAGAGAGAGAGAGAGAGAGAGAGAGAGAGAGAGAGAGAGAGAGAGAGAGAGAGAGAGAGAAAGATTTTCCGGTTGGTCCATGACCACGTGTTCCTTGCACCTCTATTGATGATTACGGTGAGTCATAGCCAGGAATTCCGAGAGGGCCACATGAACAGCGCCTTGCAGTGGCGGATAGGAGTTGTGTACAAAACGTATGTATACTGTAGGTCCACTCAAGTAAGTGGTAGCCGGCTTCTCACATGGCGACTACTCTATTGAAATCATTATATCAGTCATTTATAATAGCCCTGCAATAATTTCGTTGTCAAATCTTAATAATTCACTACTGGAGTACTGGAATGGCAACCGCGCTACGATTTCACAGCATGTTGCAACAAGTTAAAACGTTCTGGGTAGCAGCTAGTCGCCCTGAACCACTGTGCCTCCCGTCGTCAGCACAGTTGGTAGCGAGCTCCCGTGGGAATAAGACATACCCCTCTGTGCCAGGATTTGCCTTTTACCTTTGGACTTTTTTTACCACAGTGCTTGAGGTAAGTGAGTGAAAACCTTAGGTTGATATCAACATTGGTGTTTTGGATTTGCATGCGAGCGTTGTGTGTAACAGCGACCCAGGCCAAGGTGGCAGGAGGGAAGGTTCTGCCACCATCACGGCGCTTTTTAAACTTTGTTACTTATGGACTTATCAAAACTACATCTTTTCTTCAGCTAGTGTAATGCGGACCCGCTAAAAGGCACACATTTAACAGCACACACTTATCCAAGAAAATAAAGCGCGGCTCTCGAGTGATAGTCATGTCACTCAGCTCCCGGCGCCACAGATTGCAAATAACTGACTGATCTGTCATTATACTCCAGTCCCGCCCTCGCACTGTGAAGTTGTGACGTACGATATTTGCCAGAGTACTCAACGAGTCACCGAGTCAGCAGACTTAAGAACAACGTTAGTTAAACCTTGCTTTATTAAACATCCCGACATGCAACTCGTCATGACAGAGACGGCCAAGTGCACGCTGGGAATCCCGAGCACTCGTACATGCAGAAGGAGCGTCTTTAACCTGTGCTATTCACTCAGAAGACGAAGAATATTGACAATATAGCACCACTACAAACAAGACAGGACTGCTACAGGACGGAGGTGAGCCGCGGCAGGGCGGGGTTTGCTGTTGTTACCAAAGCGCGCGATAATTTGAATTTTTGTTACGCCACAAACTACAACATATCACAGTAAACGGGGAGAACTGAAATATTTTGAAGTATTCACTCATTGTTGGATATCGTCGTGTTAGTCATTCATAATCAAGTGAACCATCGTATTATTTTCGTAATCTTCAGGTCACGATAGAGTAAGGTTTGGTAAGCTGAAGGAACAGGTGGGCATGGTGGCACGGGACCAAGGGGAAGGGAAGCAGGGCGGGATAGGCATATGAGAAGGAACAAACAGTGTGTGTGTGTGTGTGTGCTGGGAGATAGCAATTGTATTAGATGCTGTGAGGAGCAAGGTTGAGGCAGGGTGGGTGGTGAAGACGCGGCACGAGTGATCCGGAGGAGTGGGAGTAGGGGGAATGACGGCGCCAGTTTAGCGGGGAGGATTGTGAGGCTGGCTGTCTGGTCTGGCGGGGCGGAGCGGGTTGGAAGGTAGTGGGTGGGGTATAGGCAAGACGGGAACTAACTATAAATACTTACGCAATGAAGCAACACTGGACACGTAGATTGGACATTTACAGCGAACTTTGATAGTGGTAAACGAACACTAGTCCCCAGATGGCGCGAGTCCTGTGTTTGGGGTGACTCAGTATAGTATCCGGTGTGATAGATAACACAAGGCAATCTTATCTTAAATCTCTCTCTCTCTCTCTCTCTCTCTCTCTCTCTCTCTCGTGTGTGTGTAGGCGGGTTGAAGGGAAGGGTGACAGGGACGGGGGAGGAAGCGGCGACACCTCATAATTCTCGCAAGCTTAGAAAACCTCGCTGGCTTGTTTCCGTGCGTTGTGTCCATAGCGACTGTGTTTGTAGATGATGAGAATACTGGTGCTGATGATATTTATTATTTCATTTATGTACTCTCTCTCTCTCTCTCTCTCTCTCTCTCTCTCTCTCAATGATAAGTGCTAAAATTTCAATTTTGATACTTGTTGTATTAGTAAAGGAAATGAATAAAGAAGGGAATAAGAAGGCACAGTCGGAGGAAAGGGAGAGGAGCTCATGAGAAGCGAGGAAGATAATGTTTGAGTTTTATTGAGTAATCGAGTGGGAGGAATCCGTCTCGTTCAGTCAACTTCATAGTAGTTAGTGACTTCATTGTGTGGGTCTGGATGTGTGTGTGTCCGGAGCAGTGAGTGTGGTGCGGCAAATTTGAACATACCATACTAAAAAAATCATTAGAACATAAAAAAAAAAAAAAAAATGAGTGAAGCTGCAAGAGGCTGGCAGGCCTACACGTATGAGCAAAGCTACTTAATTCCATCTATCCTTTCCATCCATAAATTTGCCTAATCTTTTAAAGCTCCCCATTGACTCAGCACCAACAACATAATTACTGAATCCGTTCCATTCATCAACCACTTAAACCCATTAGTTTTGAGTAACGTTGGTGTCACCGGCGTTCGCTCTGGTGTTGAACGCTCTCGCTCTCGCCTCTCTCTGTTCCATCTAAGAGGTTGCCAGTTGCCACACTTACCGCACACATGACAAATATTTAATAAGCCTGTGGCTGTACTACAATGGCACCGTCGCATTTTGATAAATTTAAAACGTTACGATTAGTGAGGGAATTTGAGGGTGAAGAGAACAGTAAAGCAAAAAAGGATGGAGGGAAAGGATAAGTGGAAGATGAGGGAGACGAGGCGGGAAGGTGAATGAATGTGTGGTGGTGTGGCGAGCTAAGAAGCACACTTGGAGTGCCACCGATCAGGGAGGAAGGGATGGGTGCCGTGGGTGGAGGAGAGAGAGAGAGAGAGAGAGAGAGAGAGAGAGAGAGAGAGAGAGAGAGAGAGAGAGAGAGAGAGAGAGAGAGAGAGAGAGAGAGAGAGAGAGAGAGAGAGAGAGAGAGAGAGAGAGAGAGAGAGAGAGAGAGAGGATCTACAAAGAAATTTCATAAATCTATAAGATTTTCTATTTTATTTTTCCATAGAGCTCAAGATGTCACACAACGAAGAACATTACCACGAGGACCTGAGCCGTACATACTTTATAGACATGGCGGACAGTACATATCAACTGCAACCCATGGAGGCTATGGCAATCCCTCCCGACCCTACTCCATTTATCAGTTCGACCTACCTCACGATGTCAGAGATAAGTTTGGATCAACCACTGCTGGCACCAGAAGCTGAAGGAGGCGATCTGTCTGACTCCACGATTCCAGAGGTAACTTTTGATCAACCACTGCTGGCACCTGAAGCTGAAGGAGGCGATCTGTCTGACTCCACGATTCCAGAGGTAACTTTTGATCAACCACTGCTGGCACCTGAAGCTGAAGGAGGCGATCCGGCAGTCTCCACCATGCCAGTGGTAACTTTAGATCAACCACTACTGGCACCTGAAGCTGAAGGGGGTGTTCAGCTTCCTGCCTCTTCTCAAACCTCGCGTGAGAAGGCAGTCCCAAGCACCAGCTGTGGACGCAAGAGTAGGAAGCGCAGTAATGAAAACAAGGAAGGGAAAAAGAAAATCCCTAAATACATGCAGGACGAAAATTATCCAAATCTGACACGTCAAGAAAGCAATTCCATTAAGAATTCTAAAAACGCCAAAAAGAACAGAGATAAGACGGAGAGAAAAATCCAGGAGCTGGAGCAACGGGTTGATGATGTCGAAGAAGTAAACAATCAACTGGTAAAGGAAAACAATCAACAGATAGAACAAAACAACCAAATGATGAAGGAAATCAATATGCTTCATTCCAAAATTAGGAATCAAAATCAAATAATCCAGTGGTATCAGAGACGGGAAGACAAGATGAAGAAGCTGATGAATTCGCCACCAAACTCTGGCATGCTCCAGTAGACATTGCCAGGAAGCCTGCCACACTCGCGGATAAAATCGGTAAAGTTTTACATTTGTAATGTTATAATCAAGGAAACACATGTGGGTATCTTTCTAGATTAACAATTTTTACTTAAAAATTTTACTATAACAAAATATGTCTGTGATTTTATTTTTTTCATATTGTGGCTGGACTTCTTTCTATTACTCACTTCCGCCTCCTGCAAACACCTAGAACTTACTGAATAGCGAGAAAGTTGTTGGCCCTCGTTAAAGAAACACCAATGTTAACTTCACAAATTTCAGGAAAGACGAACAGTACAATGGAAGTGCCTTGACCTTAAGGACAATCAGTTCCCCGCAGTGCCTTACAATTACTTATTGGTTTTCTAGTCCTTTAGAATCTTCGACATCCAAGATGTCAACAATATGCCGCCATTGTGGCAGTGCCACTTTAAAAAAAAGGAAAGGCCACATCATAGATTGTGCCTCCATTCCATAAACTGCTTACGTATAGGCTCCGGAGAGACAGGACCTTTGTTGTTAAACAGTATAAGACACTGATGAACTAAAGAATAAGTACATATGACGGAACAAGTGTAACGAGCTTTGACGCGAGTCACGTTCAACTAGTGAGTTACTCGGCCTGTCAAGTTACTGCAAACATCTAATGGGTTGAGAATGTGATGCGGCCTAATTACAGCGCTCAAGTAATGCTAGTCCGCGTAGCCATTAGCAGGGGAAATGTGCAAATAAAAAAAAAAAAAAAAAAAAAATAAATAAATAAAAAATAAATGAAATAAAATAAAAAGGACAGCACTCAACTTGTTACACAATTTATATTCTAATAAACAGTCATCTTTGAGGCACTACTCAAAGTAACATGAGTTGCATAAAGAGTTCCTTTAATTTAACAGTTTCCATTATGATCCTGAGGACAGAAGAGATGCAATGACTGTCAACAATAGTTAGGCAGAATTATTGTCATTATGTAATCATTATGTAAACAAAATATTGTGTTTCAGTCTGTAACACTCAGCATGTCTTTTTCGTATTGTATCTCCTTTCCACTTATTTTGTATTTGTAAACTCTTATGTCACGTTTTTTTTTTTTTTTGGCCAGTATGACTATTTTCCATAGACCCATTCGCTTCAGTAATTTAAAAGCTGAATGGATTTATAATGTTTTTAATCATATATGAACACTGCAATCATCAAATCAGACTGGAAACATATTACAAAATCAAGGCATGCTGCTTAGTGGTAACAAATCTGCTCTTATAATTTTATGTCTCTAATGATTTAATTTTATCCGTAGAATTTCTTGTGAACATGTTAGTATTGTAAAACTGATAGAAATTTGTTTTATTTATTTATTTATTTTTTTTGGTGTTAATTTTTATCCTTTGTAAAAAGACCATTGATTGTATTGAGGTATTGTACAGTACATACATAGTTCGCAAGAGATGGAACACAAAGTTTTTAAAATGTATTTTGCTTGAATTAATTTGCTTTTAATCTTTGCAACATTAATTTGTTTAAATAAAATTGGCTGCTTATATGTATTTTGTGTAACCTAGCCATTTTGTGATGCACATTGTGGCGTGTTTGCAGTGGTTTTACTGCCTGTCTCACTCCTCACCTGTTGACATGTGTGGTACATCTCCCTCACTCTCCACCTGCTGACATGCTGTGTGGTACATTCTGCCTGCTCTTGCTTCATTTATTTACTTTTCTGCATGTGGTGCTTATTACTATAATTATCACTCTCGTCTTCTTGCTTGCCTGTCCCTTCACTCACTCGTGCTGGTGTGATCAGAATGTGCCTCCTGCAGTGTCTTTCCTGCCTCACTCGACTCTCACTTCTAGCCTTGTGCGTGTGTCTGTCTGTATATCATGTACGATTCAGTAAAGATGTATAAGCTTAGGAGTCGACAACAGCATCATTCAATACAGATGCGAAAATCAGAATGCCTTTATGAAACACTACTAAATACTGAACAGGCATACAAGAAACACGAACACAAGCCACCACCACCGCCACCATCAACAACAACAGTAGCACGTAGAAAGAAAAAAAAAAAGTGTCCTCAGCATTTTTTCTTTCTGTTACAACGCTCTCCTAAAATGTATGACTCGCCTGTTACTTCGGCATTCCTGCACGACGTTACTGAACTAAATAGAGTGATGCAGAAAATAGAGAGCCTGTATTAGTAGCCCCATCGGAAACAGGCTTGCATTACACCATTCTACATTAGTTAAAGGACTGAGCTTGAAGACCTAATTCCCTAGTTAATCTGCTTGCCTACAGTGAACACAGTAGCTCTTTCGTTGCTAGACTAATGCTTTACTACAACTTTTTACAGATATTTTTTTACTTATGTGCTAGAGTCTCTTGAATCATTCCGAGGCAGATAAAAGACAAAAGAAACACTTCTTTTCCTCCTTTTTTTTTTATTTGTGATCCAAAAAATATTTATTACATTGTTTGGTGTTTTGATGAAGGAATGCCCTACCAGAGAGAGAGAGAGAATGTGAGAGTGAGAGAGAGAATGTGAGAGTGAGAGTGAGTTGGCAGTGTAACACCCAGTTCTAGCTTCATTATGTACTCACTCTCTCTCTCTCTCTCAGATATCACATATTTCCAAGCAGTATTAACATATCAGGGAGCAATAAGTACTTATTATGTACGATACAAAATAAACAAAACAGTTATGCTACGGTCTGCAACGATCTAGCGACAACCAGCAAGGACCTCATCAGGCAGAACCCAGGTTGGTGCTAGACACTGGCCAGTATTCTGAAACGCTTTGCTCTCTCACCACAACTATTTTTACTGGACACAGGGATTAGCGGGGTTTTCGAGAGTGTTTCTCTAGTTAGTAATGTACAAATGCTGTCACTCTGCCTCTAGAACCGTGAAATATCTTAATAAAAATCGTGTAAATTTAAATAAAGGCTTAAAATAGTAAAGGTGAAGTACAAATGTTTGAGAATACGAGTTACTGTCTCAGCCAAGGACGGCGGAGCACTGCTGGTGGGGTGGGAGGAGCCAAGTGCTTCAGCCAGTTAGCACAGGAAATAAACTGTGGAATTTTCCGTGAACGTTTGAATGAAATGAAGAGTGAGTTGTGAAGTGGATCCAGATAATATGTACTTTTGACTCTTTCTTTTGCTTGTATATGTATGTGCTTGTATATGTGTGTGTATTTGCTTGTATATGTGTGCGTGTGTGTTTTATTAGTGTTTGTTTTAGATTTTTTTGTTACATGTTTCTATTTATTATCATCATTATCATCGTTAGTCATTATTATTATTAGTATAATTATCAATACGTATTATTATTATTATTATTATTATTATCATTATTATTATTTTCACTATTATTACTATTGTTATTATTTTTTTATTACTACTACTATTATTATTATTATTATTATTGTTATTATCATGATCATTATTGTTATTATTATTATTATTATTATTATTATTATTATTATCAGTAATGGTAACGAACACTATTGTTTTTCTTAGGCAAATACAGTGAATACTCCTTTTCTTTACATATGTACTGTACGCCAGCACTGTTTTTATTTGTGTGTGTTTTCCTTAGTGTATGTTTTAGATTCTTTTTATCATATGTCCCTAATAAAATAGTGTTTATTACTACTACTACTATTATTATTATTATTATTATTATTATTATTATTATTATTATTATTACTATCAGTATTAGTACTCAACCCTATTGTTTTTATTAGTCGAATTCAGTAGATTCTCGTTCTTTTCTTTTAGTATGTACGCCTGCACTGAACTGTGGCTGTTTTGCTAATTTATGACGCTTACCTCACCTGCTCTTACTGATGCTATAGGTGTTGTTACATTGCCCTCTTGACGTGGGTTACTTCAGCGTGCATAGTGTAGCCAGGCCCTCCTTGGCAACTCGAGGTGATGAGCCGCGCTGTGCAGTGAACGCCCCTCGTGTATGGCCAGGCCTCGAGTGACAGCTCTCCTGCAGGAATGGTGGGCTTCTGTCACTCTGCAGGTCTGACCAATCACACACACAACCCACACTCGCTACTTCATTGATTTAATTATTCTTAACTTTACTCATTTAAGTTTTCCTTATTTATTCTTTAAGTGTTACAATGTTTTTATGTATTTGATGTTGCTTATGTCTAGTGTCTTGATCAAACTTTTACCATGGCTGTGTTATTATCATTAGCGTTATTCTCAGTATTCTTATTTTGATATTATCGTAGCATGATATTCCTTACTTTGATTATTAACCGAATGTCATAATTTGTATCTTAAATGACTTCAGTTTTCTCTGTTATTGCAATTAATTTTAGTGCTTTATTTTATTGTAGTTTATACTTTTTTTTGTCCTTCATCTAATATATATTGTCCTCTGTATTCAACCCTTTAACAATATCTTTCCTTTATTACTAGTGACTGAGACATCTTTACTTCAGCCACCTGCAATCTTTTAACTGGGTAGATATAGCAAAATCTGTTCTTTCTAGTCCCCTTCTTTCTCGTAGATGCTTATAAACGTTTCATGCATTGCTTCCGGTGCTGTTAGTTGTTTAATATTGAAGTGTAGATTCTTGGCATTCTAATAGACTGTCTTAAGCATTCCGCCAGTCTCAGTGATTTATGTAATGTCTTCCTATAATTGTTACTGATGTTAGGTGAGGCAGCCCAACGCGTCACCTGCCCTGGTGTCTCAAAACTGCATGAAAGAACAAAGAGATGCGGGTTGAAGGTTGAACTTTTGTATCTGAGAGCATGTATTGGTGGAAATAAACGATCAAATGAAATAACTCACTTTCATATGACCATTTAATCCTCCCCCTCTCTCTCTCTCTCTCTCTCTCTCTGTTTATTCATACCACCTCAGCTGTTCTAACTTGTTCCATTCTAATGCGGTGACGAACAGTGACAGCCGAGGAGACTGCACATGGAGGATAGATGGATACTGGACACACACACACACACACACACACACACTCTCTCTCTCTCTCTCTCTCTCTCGGATAGTTGGATACTGCACACACACACACACACACACACACACACACACACACTCTCTCTCTCTCTCTCTCTCTCTCTCTCTCTCTCTCTCTCTCCTTTACACTACTGACTACACGCTGACGTTACCACCACCACCACCACCACCACCACCACCACCACCACCCACCCACCTACGCACCACACTACCACACACAAGAGAACCTTCATGTAACGCCCCCAAATACTGAATCGTCATCCCTATCACCTCGTCCCCCCTCCTGGCAGCTGTACGGGCAGGCGGTGAGTTACATGACTGGGGCAAGAGGCGTGTGAGGTGTGTGCGCTTGTCAGACTTTCCTTGACCCTCACTGTCTGCTCTCCAAGAAGAAAAGAAACTCGAGGTGCTATGGAGTGTATACAAGAGGTCAGTGCATTAATATTATCTGTTTCTATGTAAGAGGGGAGATCTGGACAAGAGCAGTAAAACACCATTAAACAAAAAAGCCCACTTAGATGGTAGTTCCCGTGCAGGATCAGTAGAATTAGCTTAAAGAATAGGATAAGTATCTGGAAACCTCCCTTTTAAATGAGTTCAGTTCACAGGTAGATGTTAATGCAGAAGCAGGTAGGGAATTCCAGTTTACCACAAAAGATAATCCCTCTGTATCTTAGTTTGTAGTGCTATATAGAGCCATATTAGAAAAAAAAAATGCTTTGGTATCATTCCACGAGTATTTCTAAATGTCAGAAAGATGGTTAGCAGGGTTCTCAAGACTGCTTCTTCTCTCAATAATGCAGTAATGTTGTTAATAAGCTATTGTTAACCGCAAAAACAGCCTTACAAACCCGTGTTACTTAACTATATACAGCCTTTTGAAAGTGGTGGTGTTGCTAAAAATATTTCAGAATGGTCTGATTTGGTTGTTAGGTTTAGTTAGGTTTCAGAATGGTTAGGTAAGGTTAGGTTTTAGAATAGTGCTGACTTTTACCATTACCCATTACTGCATGTCTTCACCCATTACTGCATGTCTTCACTGTAAGGCTTACTGAGTCTCTTCTCTATATTTGTCCTCTTGTTTGCTTCGCTACATAGAACTTTCTTCCTCTTTCACCTCTCTAGTGCCACAGTTAATCAGTATTCTCAATTTATTATTACTGTAATTCTTTTTATAATAATGTAAGTTTATTCTTATTACTATTATTATTCATTGCTATCATTATTTACTACACTTCTTTTCTTTTTCGCCTCGCTCCACAAGACTTTCTACCTTTCCTCTCCGCTATTCTCTCTACCTTCACAATGCAAGTAAATCACAGTCTCTCATTCCTTTCACTGGCTAACTCTATAAGTCTCTGCCTGCTTCAGTATTTCCTCTTCCTATGACATAAACTCTCTCAAGAGGGAAATGTCAGGACACTTCTTTGGATGATCATTTTGGCTCTTTCCTGTAGGGACTGGTATCTCAGTGGACCGCTTGTTGTCCTTGGCCAGTACCACTTTAACATTAACCACTTCAATACTGGGATACATTTTTACCTCAAGATTTGGGTACAAGTAGAATATTTTATTGATATCAGGAAGGATCTATGGAGGTCAGACGATTAATGGCCACAGTCTTCACCATTTTAACCCCTCACTCATGTCTAAAGCTGTAAAAATCACCAGATAGTAAGCAGAATGAATATGGAAAAGCGTCATGGTACTCAAGTGGTTAAAAGGATAAGTACTGAACTGGTCCATGGTGGCGGTGGTGGCGGTGGCGTTGGTGATGGTGGTTGTAGTGACATCATAGTGACATCACACGACACACTGAGTCATGCACTTGAAGATTTCTGTATTCTAACAACGTAAAGACATGAGAGTAGACAAAAGAGGCCACTAGGTCACAAAACTCTCTTCTTTCTCTCACCTCTATTTTATTTCTCTAATGGAAGAGTTAAGCAGTATTCTCAATAATTAGTCCCATTCTCTTGTGAACCCTGGAACTCCCTACCTGCTTCTATTTTTCCATTTTCCTATCACCTGAACTCATTTAAGAGGGAGGTTTCAAGACATTTATCCCATTCTTTTGGCTAAGTATCTCAGACCTGCTCGGGGATTGCCATCTAAGAGGACCTTTTAGTTGAAGCGTTTTTGTTGCGCGTGGCCAGGTTTCCCCTCTTAAATACACAAATATATCACCACACGGCAGTCTTCGAGTAAGACTTGCCAACCTAAACGAGGCCACGTATCTCAAGAGTCTAATCCTCTACTGGCTCAGCACTACCAACACCATTACTAAGTCTGTTCCAGTCATACAATATTTCATTTGCCACGTATCTTCTGTTCTTCCACTGAGCAGCACTACCACCACCATTACTATTTCAGTCATACAGTATTTAATTTGCCATATCTCTTGTCTAGTCTTCCACTGATCAGCACTACCAGCACCATTACTAAATCTACTCCAGCCATCCACTGTTTCATTTACCGGTCAATTATGTCCTATCTATTTTTTTCATTAATGCAAGTGACTCAAAACTACCAACAGGGACACTGAGTCTATTTCCGTCATTCATCTGCTTACCCATTTGTTCCTATCTCTATTTCACCTCGGCTCTATCAAACTTGAGTCCTTCACTTAAAACAGCAAATAAATAAAGAAAAGATTAGACAAGACAGAACAAAGTGCTTATATCCGTTTTTTCTTCTGTTCTTCCCAACTTTATACTTACTCAGCCTGAATTACTCATCTCTATTTCTTTCCTCCTTTTCTCTGTCTCTACAAAACCTACAACGGTCACTGGAATGTTTCTTTTACATAGGAAACAAACTTAGCAATTTGCCCAGAAAAGTCCCATTACAACAGTTTATGGACTCCTTAACCTCTTTAGTACCATGACGCATTTCCATATTCACTCTGCTTACTATTTGGTGATTTTATACAGCTTCAGAAACTCATGAGGGGGATTAAAATAGTGAAGACGCTGGCCATTAATCTTCTGACCTCCATAGACCCTTTCTAATATCAATAAAACCGTCTAATCATACACAAAACTCAAGATAAAAATGCGTCCCAGTGTTGAAGGGTTTAAGAGCATAGACGAACAGATAAATAGATGGATAAAGGGACTGACAGACAGGCAGATAGATAAAGACACAAATATATGGATGGATAGACTGATGTATACCTTACTGCCCACACACACTACGAAAAATACTTAAAAAAAAAGATATCTTGGTAATAACTTAATGAACAGATCTTGTAAGTATTCCAGTTATAATTGAACCAGTACTATAACATGTTTCCTCTACTGCCGAGGGTGAATACCTTATATAACACCTCGGCAAATGAATGAAGTGTGTCTTTCTTGTGTGGATTTGTATCATTAGTAAAGAAAACAGGAAAAGGAAAGGTGGTAAGGCTGCTAACTCACGCGTCACCATACATGTCTTATACAGGGTGATCAGAATGGTCTCTCTCTCTCTCTCTCTCTCTCTCTCTCTCTCTGACATTAATTAATTTGTTTATTCAATTTTCTAGTTAAAGCACGTTAGTATTTTTTTCTTTTCTTTCTTTCTCTTTTCTTTCTTCTTTTTTTTTTTTTTTTTTACGTACGTTAAAGGCTTGTGATTTGACACACACACACACACACACACACACACACACACACACACACACACACACACACACACACACACACACACACACACACACACACACACACACACACACACAGAGAGAGAGAGAGAGAGAGAGAGAGAGAGAGAGAGAGAGAGAGAGAGAGAGAGAGAGAGAGAGAGAGAGAGAGAGAGAGAGAGAGAGAGAGAGAGAGAGAGAGAGAAGAGTTTGGCAATGTACTACAAAATGTGTTGGAGGAGAATGCACAAGTAAGAGAAAAAGGAGCAAAAGAAGGCAAAAACAAGGATTGCCTCTCTCTCTCTCTCTCTCTCTCTCTCTCTCTCTCTCTCTCTCTCTCAAGCTTCAAAGACTTCCTCACTAGTAACTTACGTAGAGGAATACTTGTAAAACCTGGTGAGATGGGAAGTGATGGGAAGGGATGGGAAGGAAGATGAGACAAAGGAACACAAATAAGGGTAAGTGAGAAAATAAGTGATAAATAAAGAAATGAGTTCAAGTAAGCATATAGAGAATCAAGGAAGTGGAAAAAAGGGCGAAAGAAAAGGAAGAGAACAACATTTGGAGAAGTGGAAATAAAGGGAAAAAATATAAAAAAATGAGGGAAAAGAAAAAAAAAGATAAGCTATAAGTAGAAGAAAAGGAACACCAATAAAGTATAGCTAAAAAAGAGAGATGAGGGAGAAATAAAAAAAACGATAAAGGAGAAGAGAAAGAAAACTCAGTGAGGAAAGAAAAATGAAGTAGAATTAGCGATGAAGAAAGGAACGGAATGAAGGTCAGAGGTAAAGAAGGTGTATAGAAGGATAGGAGACGGAGAGCAAAGGTAAAAACACTATGGTGACTTGAGGGAGAAGAAGAAACTGAGGAGATAAGGAGAAATAAAGATGATGAATAATGAGAAAATGGAAAAAGGGAAAATACAGATAAAAACATTCAGGAAAAACTAAGAGAGAGAGAGAGAGAGAGAGAGAGAGAGAGAGAGAGAGAGAGAGAGAGAGAGAGAGAGAGAGAGAGAGAGGAAGGAGGGGCGCGGCGGATGGTGGCGTCTGGTGCAACACCCTGGCGGCTGGCTGGTGGGTAGTAGACGGCGGCTGAGTGCTTGTGTGTGTACGTGTGTGTGTGTGTAATTCATTCATTTACCACAGTCGCCTACTGGTCACCTAGCCAGTCTTCCTCATTACGGAGCGAGCTCGGAGCTCATAGACCGATCTTCGGGTAGGACTGAGACCACAACACACACCGGGAAAGCGAGGCCACAACCCCGCGAGTTACATCCCGTACCTATTTACTGCTTGGTGAACAGGGGCCACACATTAAGCTCATTTGCCTCGCCGCGCCCGGGACTCGAACCCGGACCTTCTCGGTTGGTAGCAGAGCGTGCTAACCACTAAATTACGTGGTGTGTGTGTGTGTGTGTGTGTGTGTGTGTGTGTGTGTGTGTGTGTGTGTGTGTGTGTGTGTGTGTGTGTGTGTGATTCCTCTCTCTCAATAATACATAGCAATATCATAAAAAAAGTCTCTCTCTCTCTCTCTCTCTCTCTCTCTCTCTCTCTCTCTCAGTGAACTACAATGCAATTTTTCTCGCTAAAAAATGTAAAAGAAAGTTCACACATTCACCTTAACACATCGTATCATTTCTCATTACTTTTGTATTACACTTTACAACAACGAAAAGTTCTCAGTTTTAGGAAAATGTTTGAATCTTTACACTAACGGACATCCTGTAAACCACACACACACACACACACACACACACACACACACACACACACACACACACACACACACACAGACATAGACAGACACACACACACACACACACACACACACACACA
>NC_059283.1:12748444-12768444 GCF_017591435.1 Portunus trituberculatus
TCACCAAACAGAAACCAGAATGCATATGAAAACGCGTCATGGTGCTGAAGGAGTTAGGGGGAATTATGAAGGAGGTGACACACTGCCGTACGTAGTAAGCAGAGGAAGGAAACAGTTCATAATGTAAATATAAGATAGATAGGCTCGTGTTTCACCGAATATTGTTTGTCATAACGTGTGTATTCAGAGAAGTGGTTAAATATGTGGGGATTTTTTTTCTAAACACGGATTTAATTCTCTCTCTCTCTCTCTCTCTCTCTAGAAATAGTAACACACACACACACACACACACACACACACACACACACACACACACACACACACACACACACACACACACATTGTCATAATCGTCACTACTACCATTTCTACTGCCACTAACACTAACACTACCACTACTACTACTACTACTACTACTACTACTACTACTACAAAAATTCCTCCAATGACGGTTTTGAGCTTATGCTAACTCTGTATGCATCTCGTAAATAGATAAACAGACAGGCAGAGAGAATAAACAATCATAAAACCACTTAACGTATACGAAACAGAAATAAAGACGAAAATAAGAAGCAAAAAGGCGTAAAGAAGAGCAACACGAGAGAGAGAGAGAGAGAGAGAGAGAGAGAGAGAGAGAGAGAGAGAGAGAGAGAGAGAGAGAGAGAGAGTAACGGAGAGTGCACGCGTACCGAACTTTGCCCTGTGAGAGGGAGATTTGTGAAAGGAAAGCGAGGGAGGGGAGAGCAAGAGAGCGAGGAGAGGGGGAGAGGAGAGGGAGGCGGGATAACAGCTGTGAGCAAGGGAGGGTTAAGGTCCGGGTGAACAGGAGGAGGAGGAGGAGGAGGAGGAGGAGGAGGAGGAGGAGGAGGAGGAGGAGGAGGAGGAGGACAATTGCAAGAATAGACTCATGAACATTGAGAGAGAGAGAGAGAGAGAGAGAGAGAGAGAGAGAGAGAGAGAGAGAGAGAGATTTTGTAGGAACTATGAACCCTCTCTCTCTCTCTCTCTCTCTCTCTCTCACACACACACACACACACACACACACACACACACACACACACACACACACACACACACACACACACACACACCACAAACACAACACACACACACACACACACACACACACACACACACACACACACACAAAGTAACAAGTTCTTCATCCCATGATGGAACATAATCCGGGCCATTACCAACACACACCTGCGCCTAACTCACAGGTGTGTACTGCGGGGTATGGTGAGCGGTGGGAGGAGAGACAGGAAGCCACACGTCACTTAAAAGTCAGGGTAGCATAACTAAGTCTGCTGCTCCTCGCCAGAATGAGGGTAAGGTAGAAAAGGTAGGGCAGGTAACACAGGTGAAGACAGGTAGATGGAAATTACAAGTAAGAGATACACGCCATATTTTGTCTTTTTGAGCAGAGCCATGTAGAAACTTTTTTTTTCCCTTTATTCCTACGTCCTACTTTCCTTTATTCATTTAAAAGTAGTAAGTCTTCTTTTCTCTCCGTGACTTTGATGTTATTCTTAGCATGTTCTTGATTTTGGTACATCATGATCAAGCTGAGGAACTTACACTAGAGCAGGTAACACAGGTGAAGGCAGGTTGATGTAAGGTAGATGGCGTAGTAGGATCGAAATTACAGGTAAGAGATACAGGTAAATAGTAAGTAGCATGGAAAACAAGTGAAGACTTCAAAATGAGACTGTAACGAAGAAAATTACAGGTAAAAGAGAGACAGATGAATAGAAAGCAGTATGAAAACACAGGTGCGGACTTCAAAATGAGATAATAATGATAAGAAAAATATGTATAGGTAAGAGAGACAGGTGGAAATAATCACACTGAAAACAGGTGCAAACTTGAAAGTGAGAGAATATAGAGTTTAACCCCTTCAATACTGGGACACATTTTTACCTTGAGATTTGTGTACAATTAGACTAGCCCATTTTATTTACATTAGAAAGGGTCTATGGAGGTCAGAAGGTTAGTGGCCACAGTCTTCATTATTTTAATCCCCTACATGAATTTCTGAAGCTGTATAAAGTCACCAAATAGTAAGCAGAGTCTATATGGAAATGCGTCACGGTACTGAAGGGGTTAAAAGGTAGAAATGAAACAGATACAGTGAAAAAAAAGATATGAAAACACGGAACCATGCGTGCTTTGAGGTCCGAGGGGTCTCCAAGCGCACAGGTTCGAATCCTGTCCACGGTCTGAGTGTAGGTTGGGCTTCCTCACTCGGGGCAACGGTTTCCTAGCGGGTGGGCTTTGAGATAGGAGGTACCACAAAAAAGTATCCCCTTTAGCCCATAACTTCCCGTGAAAAGCCCACATGGTATGAATAAAAAAAAATATGAATAAGAAACATAGATGAAAACAGACCCATGAAAAACAAATGCAAACTTCGAAAAGAAAGAACAAGGAAAATAGATACAGGTAAAAGAGATACAGGTCAACAAATACCATGAAAACACAGGTATACTTCAAAATGAGACAACATAAAGAAAATATAATAGAAGCATATAAAAAAGTAGCAAAAGGACAAAAAAAAAAAAAAAATGCAGGTAAGAGACAAATGTACAAAAAGTTTGAGGAAAACACAGGTCCACTTCAAAATAAGAGGATTCATAAGCCACGTAAGATGAAAGGAAGGGATATGGAAAGATACAGGTAAATGAGAAAAAAAAATGCAGGTAAGAGACATATGTACAAAAAAGCTGCAAGAAAGCACAAGCACACTTCAAAATAAGAGGTTTCATATGCCACGTAAGATGAAAGGCAGGAATGTGGAGAGATACAGGTAAATAAGAAAAAAAAAGAAAACATGCATATATAAAAACAGCATAAAAAAAAGCAAGTAAGAGACAAATGTACAAATAAGTTGCATGAAAACACAGGTCCACTTCAAAATAAGAGGATTCATAAGCCACGTAAGATGAAAGGCAGGAATGTGGAAGTCAGTGCCAGGAAGCGAGACACTGAGTGAAGTCATTAACCCCAACGCAGCGGCAACCAGCACGTGGGGGGGCAATGTCACTGAGGGCGGGGGTCACTGTACAGATGAAATTAAATGGATCGCGGCCTCAGGAAAAAAAAAAAGAGTAATTAAGGCAAGAGGAAGGCAAGAGGAAAAGGAAACCCGCTCATCTGTACCCGATTATTAAGAGTGAAAGGTAACGAGAAGCAACACTCACTGGGGGTCTCTGGTTTCCTTCCAGCTCACGATCTGTAATGGACGAAAGGAGAAGAAAAGTGAGTGAGACTGTGAAATACACTCACATCAAAGACACTGATATGAAAAAAAAAAGGAATAAGTAAAGCAAAGTTAAGTGGAAATACATTATGCCATTCACTAGTATGTATACACTCCACCTTCTCCACCACCTCTTCTTCCTCTTCCTCTTTCTCCACTAAACAACATTGCCATTCTAATTAACAAAGCGAAAACACAAAATGAATCAGCTTGTATCCACTTCAGCACTGTGGATTTAATTGCAGGTGAAAGACGGTGACTACTTCTCATCCACACCTGTTTATCCACATCTGTCTCACACAAACCTGTCTGCCTCACAGCTGTACTATCTGATCCCCCTCTCTCTCTCTCTCTCTCTCTCTCGATCGATCGATAAATGAAGTTACACACTAACTCAACACCTTAAGTTTTCAGCACACACACACACACACACACACACACAAAGGATCTTCCGCTTCTATATATGTGTGTACGTTTGTCCGTTTGTCTGTCTGTCGCCCACCATTCCGCCCCGTGTTTTCTGCTCTCATTCACTCCTTCACTCCTTTCCTTCATATCCTTTTCTCCCTCACTGACTCACTGGTGGGCTGGCGAGAATGATAACCTGAACGCTGGCACTTTGGTTCGATACCCCCACACTCACCCTCACCACTCCTTCCACCCCAACCCTTCCTCGGCGAAGGATCTTTTTGCCCTCCCAGGAACACAGAGACGCGGAGGCGGTTCTCGGTACAGAAGCAGTTCCAAGGAGTGGCAAGGAAGGACTCAAAGTAAATTGCCAATGTTGTTCCTTTTGTGAAGCTTTGATAGTAGTAGTAGTAGTAGTAGTAGTAGTAGTAGTAGTAGTAGTAGTAGTAGTAGTAGTAGTAGTAGTAGTAGCAGTAGTAGTAGTAGTAGTAATAACATTAGTAGTAATAACAAAATAATAATAATAATAATAATAATAATAATAATAATAATAATAATAATAATAATAATAATAATAATATTATTATTATTATTATTATTATTATTATTAGTAGTAGTAGTAGTAGACACTTAATCAGTAGACACAGTTGTAGCAGCTAACAAACACCTGTACTTGATGTGGCGCAGGTGTGCAGGTGATGGGGAGGGGAAGGGTAGGGAGTGGAGAGCAGAGGAGCAGGTGGGAGAGCTGGGAGAGGAACGGATGGGAGGAGAGACAGAGACAGAGAGGGAAGGGGAATGAGAAGTTAATTATTAAGGTGTATATTGTGAAAGGATAGTACTCTCACTCACTCACGCTCACATACTCTCTCTCTCTCTCTTTCTCTCTCTCAAACAAAGAAAAGAGAGGAAAGTCGTGCGGATATTTAAGCTAATTAAATACTTACGCTTTTGGTAATCTAATATCAGACGAAACTTTCAACACATGAATAAAACATACCATCAAGACTGAAATAACAGTAAATAAAAAAATAGTGAAAAATCGAGTTAAAAGTGTAGGAATGTAAAAGATCAGTAAAGTAACTAACAAAAATAAGTAATACATTTAATGGTGAGTAATTCTCCTTTTTAATTTATTCAGTGTTTTATCATTCTAACTACTAATGACGATAAAACACGTGTCATTTAACTCAACCAGACATTTTGACGTACATCAGTTACAAAAGTGAAGATAAAATTAAGATAAGATGAAGATATAATGAAAATAAAAAATAAAATGTAATATAGATAAATAAAATTAAAATGACTAAATAAATAAATATAACTACAAACACTGCGTCTTTAACCCCTTCAGTACTGGGACACATTTTTACCTTGAGATCTGTGTACGAATAGACCATTTTGTTTACATTAGAAAGGGTCTATAGATGTCAGAGGATTAATGGCCAGAGTCTTTACTATTTTAATCCTCACACAAGTTTCTGAAGGTGTATAAAATCACCAAGTTGTAACCAGAATGAATATGGAAATGCGTCATGGTACTGAAGGGATTAAGGAGCTTTAAAAGAAGATTAGACACATATGCTGATGGAAATGATGAATGTAAACAAATGATTATGCTTCGTAATGAAACCGCCACGTGTAAGCCAGATGACTTCTCGCAGCCTCCCTAATTTAATTATCTTCTCATTTCACCTTCTGCCCAAATATTGTCCTTAAAATTTGCACTACAACACTCACCATGCCTCAGAATCGCAGCGCCTTCCTGGAACTAAGCGTTTTTTAAGAGTGTTTCTTCAGTTAATGACGTAGAAAACTTGTCAATCTGCCTCTAGAATCGTAAAAACACCTTAAAAAGCTCGTGGAAATTTAGGTACAGTCTTTTGAAATAGTGGAGGTGAAGCGCTAAAGTGTTTGAGAAAATGAGCCTAAAGACCATTCATATTCAACAAGGGACTTCACTGGACACAATACATAACTCATTGATCTTAAGCCACGAACTCTAAACAGACTGGCGGATACAGAAGACTGGACACGAGGCTTCAAAGGCAGGAAAGTAAGAGAAGCTGCAAGGAGCCATCAGGAAGCCATCAGGTCTACATGTGGTAATCCCTGAATGCAACCTACCTACCCAGTCTTTCCACCCATCATCACCATCCATGAATTAGTTTGCTCTTCTTTACACCCTCCCTGATAAATAACTACTAACAACCTCATTGCTGAAGCCACTCCATTCACCCTCCACTTTATTTGACAACCATTTCTTCCTGTGTCTTTCTTAACCCCTTCAATACTGGGACACATTTTTACCTTGAGCTTTGTGTACGATTAGATTATTCTATTTACAGTAGGAAGGGTCTATGGAAGTCAGAAAACTATTGGCAACATTCTTCACTATTCTAATCCCCTAAAAGAGTTTCTGAAGCTGTATAAATTCACCAAATAGTAAACAGAATGAATATGGAAACACGTCATGGTACTGGAGGGGTTAAACCTAGATTCGTCAACCAGTTATTTCTTATTCTATCCTTATTACTGATCCCGAAAATTTGCTTACGTTTTCGTTGTTATAACCCTACACCACTTAAAGAACTCCATCAGGCCATCTTAAACTAAACCTCTCTAAGAAATGTTAACTTGAGGCGTCAGTCTCTTTTAGTGAGGAATACTCATCTTCATTCTTACTGATCCTAACAGAGAGAGAGAGGCGGTGGCGTAGTGGATAAGGTGGTGAGAGTGAGATCGAGCAGACGTCCATGCGTAGGCTCGAATCCCACCACATGCCGCCTTGAAACTTTGCCATTTGTCGCGTGGTTTAAAGTTACTTACATGTCACTATAAGACCCAGGTTCTAGGTGGAGGTGTAATTGCCGTACACCAAAGACGCGCTTGGGTGGTGATATGGGCCCTAATATGGGTACCACTATAAATAAAATTGCCTGCGCTGCTAATGGGTGAAAATGGAACAGCGCTTCCCGTACACACTCTTCAAGTAGACCTAGAGAAGCTATAGGCTATAACATAAAAAAGAAGACCTATATATAGCTTTCCTGCAGGTTATATGAGAGGAGCATAAAAAAAGTAAGAGAAGATGCAAGAAATCACCAATCCTACACGGGAAAGTCACTGTGGATAAGGTAACTTAAAATACCCACAATCAAACTCATCCATAACTAAACCCTATCCTCTTTTAAAGCTCCCCATTACCTCGCCACTGACACACGCACTATTGAGAAGGGTAGAGTGACCTTCAAAAGACAACATGACAATGAAACTAAAAGGTCAGCATCCCATTATATTGCTGCTTACTCCGGCTTCTCCTCTGACCTACCACAAGGGAACAAAAATTGAGAGAGAGAGAGAGAGAGAGAGAGAGAGAGAGAGAGAGAGAGAGAGAGAGAGAGAGAGAGAGAGAGAGAGAGAGAGAGAGAGAGAGAGAGAGAGAGAGAGAGAGAGAGAGAGAGAGAGAG
The DNA here is from genome assembly GCF_017591435.1 of Portunus trituberculatus. NCBI lineage: Eukaryota > Metazoa > Arthropoda > Malacostraca > Decapoda > Portunidae > Portunus > Portunus trituberculatus. The sequence continues at coordinate 12,755,585 of NC_059283.1, forward strand.
AGAGAGAGAGAGAGAGAGAGAGAGAGAGAGAGAGAGAGAGAGAGTATAAGAAAATAAGAGAAACATAAAATTCATGAAACCAAAGAAAGAGAAGAAAGAAATACAAATGAAAGAAATAAAAGAGGAACGGGAAAAAACATGATGAAAAGATGAGACAACACGAAAGGGGAAATAAAAAGAAAGAAAGAGTAAAGAAAAGAATAACACGATAAAGATGCGAACAGAGAGGACACAAGAAAACGAGAGGAAACAAAGATGGAAAAGAAAAAAAAATCAGCAGAGGGAAAAAAAATAAATAAAGTGACGAGGAGGGATCAAACGAAAGAGAGAGAGAGGAAGAGGAAGACAAAGGGAAGGGAAGAGAAGAGGAGGAGGAGGAGGAGGAGGAAGGAGAAAGGGGAGGAGATCAATGAAAACACTCTCTCTCTCTCTCTCTCTGAACATACGACCTTGAGAAGACTACAAAGCCATCCACTCAGGTCATCCACATTTCCACTCTCATCCTGCCACCTTCATCCACACAAAAATGAAGAAAACATCACGTGAGGGGAAGTGGAAAGAAAGTTAAAGTGGTTTGGTGGTTGTGGAGTAAAATAGTGGAGAAAATGCTGCAGTGATGTGGATTTCAAGGTGGAGTGGAGAGGAAGGGTGGAGGAGGGAAGGCACGGTGAGCAGAACATTATTAGGTGGAGGAGAATGATAGTGGAATGAAGGTGGAGGAGGTGCAAAAGGTGAAGAAGGTGAAAAATACCGAAAAAACAACACTAGAGCTAGGAGTGGAGGAGTGGAGGTGATATATGTCGGTAGTGGAAGGAGCGGAGAGACGCCATGTGGGTTACGTGCAGGCAACAATTAAGAGGTAAGGCAAGTAAAGTGGAACATGTGGTGGAAGCAACAGGTGGAACAGCTCTTGTCATTGTAAAGTGGAGGAAAGAACAAGAAAAGGTAAACTAATTTGCATATCATAATTCCACTCTTTATATTAAACTTTATGTCTTCGCTTCCAATTACTTTATGGCGCAAGAGGATTTACGGATTAATACCAGAGAGAGAGAGAGAGAGAGAGAGAGAGAGATTTGATGGGATAGGGTCAGGAGAAGCATTTGTGACAACCTTCAACCTTCAGAGCACTGCGTTCCTTCTTTTTCTCCTTTCCTCCTCCTCCTCCTCCTCCTCCTCCTCCTCCTCCTCTTCCTCCTCCTCCTCCTCTTCCTCCTCCTCCTCCTCGTGTATGATATAATTTGCAATCTATCCTTTCGTTTCATTTGCTCCTGAAAACACCGTTATTTTCGAGAGAGAGAGAGAGAGAGAGAGAGAGAGAGAGAGAGAGAGAGAGAGAGAGAGAGAGAGAGAGAGAGAATGAAAGCTATTGGTGTAATTCCCACAAGAAATTTGAATGCAAAAAATCGACCTCATTTTCTTTCCTCCATCCTCTTGAGGGAGAAAAAAAAAAAAAAAAAAAAAAAAAACAGGACAAGAAGTATTCAGACAACCAGACTGACGCCAGAAGAGCAGGCCAGCCAAGGATTTTGACAGCCAGTTGCCAGCCAGTCAGTACCAACAGTCGGTCAATCAGCCATCTAGTAAGCCAACTAACAGAAAGATAACAAGCCAGGCAGTGGATCAGACTAAGCCAGTATTGTAACCCACACAAATAGATAAAAAAAAAAGCCAGCCAGCAGATACTGAGTGATGGACAGATAGACAGACAAACGGACAGACAGACAGACAGACAGATTCAGCCTCCAAGCCCGTCAAGCAATCAGGAAGTCAGCCACCCAGTCACAGTGAAGCAAACAGATTTGATAGACAGCCAATCAGCCAGACAGACAGCCAACCATCCAGCCAAATAGACTGACCAACCGACCGACCGACTGACAGACAGAAAACCAGATCAACAGATAGATAAACAGACAAACAGACAGCCAGCCAGCTACCCAGGGAGACAGACAGACAGACAGATAGACAGCTTGAATGGCAGATAAACACAAAAAGCTAAACACAGACAGACAATCAGACAGCCAGATACAATCAGCAGTCTAACCAAATAGTGTTAGACAGACACATCCTGCAGCAAGCCAGAGACAAAGCCAGACAGCTACCTAGAGAGACAGGAAAGCGTACAGGAAAGGAATACAAACAGCGAGTCAGACCAGGACACACACACGGCAGACGGGTGGACCGGACAGAGAGCAAGTGTCACATCATTACCTCATAAACTTATTACCTATTATCTTTACTCAATTTCTTTTCTCTCTCTCTCTGTCTGTCTGTCTGTCTCTCTCTCTCAGACGGTGCGTAATTGATTCAAGAATTCGAGAATGAGGTGGTGGACAGCTGTATCACGTCACAGTACAACCAGCAGTATTCCCACGTGAACGCTACCCTTCAACACGCCGGGTGCTCGTACTACTGGAGGTAGCCACACCTACCCACCCATTCATTAAGACAGGCAAACAGAAAAGGATGCTATTCAATCAAGCTGTTTGGTGATTCAGGAGTAAATGAGACTCAAGACGCTGTGATGCTAGCTCCTTAAGTGTTATTATTATTATTGTTATTATTATTACTATCATCATATTATATCATTACATTATCATCATATTGTTCTTATGTGTATCTATTTGTTTGTATACTTTATATATGTCATCTCTGCATTTCCCGCGTCCCTCTGTTTGGCACCACAGGCTGCCGTCCCTTTTCAGTCCAGTCGTGGTGGTGCAGTTCACACGTACTCTACGGATTCACATTCCGTCCACCCTGTGACTCTTGTCATATTCAGAAACGCCTTCTCTCCCACTACGACAATTTTGCAAGGCCTCGGAGACAACTAGCCGGGTATTCAAGACAGTTTCTCCTTTTAATAAACTACAGATCTTACCAGTCTATCACCAGAACCATAAAAATATCCTTAGAAACACGAGTATCTTCAACTAAAGCCTTTGGAAAGCAATGATGGTGAGAAAGCAAAGCGTTTCAGAATACGGACCTTTGTATCCAGCCTTTTCTCTAATATATTGAAGCTATCCACGCCTTGTTTGACCTTCCCTCAACACTTTGGACCTGTGGCCCCTGCACAAACTATTACAACACCCACCATGCGCATTAGTCAGTCGGTCAGTCAGCCAGGCATTCACACAAGGAAAAATTTGATAGATGATGACTAACTTTCTAACCAATGCGACACCCAACCAGCTAGACGGATACGGACAAGTAGACAGACAAACAGACAGACAGACAGACAGACAAACAGGCAGACAAACAGGCAGACAAATGAATGTTACTCCGCCTGCTAACCAGACGCACGTATACACACATAAAGCAAACATAACCGTTCTGAAAAAAAGTTTTATTATTGATTATTGTGTGTGTGTGTGTGTGTGTGTGTGTGTGTGTGTGTGTGTGTGTGTGTGTGTGTGTGTGTGTGTGTGTGTGTGTGTGTGTGTGTGTGTGTGTGTGTGTGTGTTATCCATCATCATCATTTATTCTAATCTATTTTTCACTGTGCACTTCCCTTTCCTTCCTTGTATCTTCCATCTCTTTCTCTTCTCTTTTTCTACCTCCCATCTTCGAAACCATTAATATTTCTCTTCATTTGATTTTTTTTCCTGACAGATTTCTTGTTCTCACTTCTTCACCCTTTACTTTCTTACCCACTCTTCTCTGTCTCTGTCTCTCTCTCTCTCTCTCTCTCTCTCTCTCTCTCTCTCTCTCTCTCTCTCTCTCTCTCTCTCCTCTCGTACATTCATCCTCTCTCTTCATAAAACTCCATTCTCATTTTCTATCTTCAGTTTTGACACGGATTTTTTTTCTCATTCTAATAATTATTTGTCCACGTCTAGTCTCATCTCGCTCTCTCTCTCTCTCTCTCTCTCTCTCTCTCTCTCTCTCTCTCTCTACTACTACTACTACTACTACTACTACTACCCCATCACCACCACTGCAACTGTTATTAGAGCTCCTATTGTGAAATACACCAAATACGTTTGTTAAGTAAGGTGGGGCAGACGGGAGGGCGAGAGAAGTGTCTGGGTGGCGGGCGAGGGCGGGTGGGTGAGTGGAGTGAGCTCTCCTCCGTCTAGACTCTCGGTGTCTTATTACGTCATGATCATAAAGGCGATACAGTCACATCCGTTCAAGCGCACACGCACACACATCCACACCCATTCGCACGCGCGAGTGGACATGGATGTACGCAGGAAGGAAAAATAACAAAGTGGTGTAAATTCTGAAAGAAAAGTTTTTTTTCTTCTTTATGTTAATACTTAGCACGACATAAAAGCTACTCATGGTGTGACATCCACACACACACACACACACACACACACACACACACACACACACACACACACACACACACACACACACACACACACACACACACACACAGAGAGAGAGAGAGAGAGAGAGAGAGAGAGAGAGAGAGAGAGAGAGAGAGAGAGAGAGAGAGAGAGAGAGAGAGAGTTCATAGTTGTAACCTCTCTCTCTCTCTCTCTCTCTCTCTCTCTCTCTCACCTTTTTCCTTAGCTTGACCCATAAGGCTCTTCCCTCCGACCTTTCATCCACAAAACTGACCTTCGCACAGCCTCGTTCTGACCTTCCTCTCTCTGTTTACGTGACCTGACCCCGCTTCGCATGTAGATTGTAGAGTGGTGCAATGCCTTTCCGCCGCTCTTCCCCCCCCTCTCTCTTTTACTACTACTACTACTACTACTACTACTACTACTACTCTTCTTCTTTCCCACCGGCTCCCCCCAATCTCTCTCTCCCTCTCTACTACTACTACTACTACTACTACTACTACTACTACTACTACTACTACTTCTATTACTATCACATATATATGTCAAGAGGCGAACAGAACCAGAGTGAACCCCTAAGTAAGTCAGTAATACATAGCAATCTTCACACAATTAAGTTACCTTTACCTGCCACACCCTCTCACCTGCTGCCGTGCTCTGAAGATATCACCTGTAGATATTCAGGTGAGAGGCAGACTCATGGTGAAGTGTTAGCTGTTCAATAGTTACTTTCCTTCACATTCTTTGACATTCAGGTGAGAAACGGACGGAAGAATAAGTATTTGTCACCCTGGCAGACTTCATCCCACATTACTTAAGACGTCGAGGTGAATAAGAAAGGAAGAAGACGTGGTTAATTACTCCTGAGCACTTCACCTCACCTCTCCGACTCTCAGGTGAGGAAGGGTGGCAGAGAGGATGAGGAGTGTAAAAAGTGGAAGCTTCACAGTGAGGATAAAGAGTGAGCAATTACAGAGTACGAGAGTGAAATGTGTGACGTAATTATGAGTGCGATGTACAGTAGTGTGGCTCTGAACACTGTTGAGATTAAAAGTGTGTGAAAAACGCTGGTTAACCCTTCAGTACCAGCACGCATTTTCATATTCATTCTGCTTACTATTTGGAGATTCTATACAGCTTCAGAAACAAGTCACAACCTTGGCGAGAAGTGTGCAGGGATAAGAGGCCAAACGAAACGTCGTGCGTCTCAGCAGCCGTCGAATGTGCTCACCTGCCAGCGGTTGTGGGCTAGACATGGATCGGGCCCGGGTCGGGAGAAGGAGCCGTCAGACCCCTTCTCCTTTTGTGGGGATTAGAATAGTGAAGACTCTGACCATTAATCTTCTACCCTCCATAGATTCTTCCTAATGTAAATGAAAGAGTCAAATCGTACCCAAACCCTAGATACAAATTCGTCCCAGTACTGAAGGAGTTAAGAGGAGACCTGACAGAAGTCTTAAGAGGTAAAGTGTTACAATAAGGGTGACATAAGCAATATTAACAGGATTAGTAATGAGAAGCTTTCAGGACATTCATCCCATTCTTTTGGCAAGCTCTCTTGGATCTGCTCGGGCACTGCCATCTAAGTGTACCTTTTTGTTTAACCTCTTCAGTATGATTAGATGGTTTTATTTACATTAGGAAGAATCTATGGAGGTCAGAAGATTAATAGCCAGAGTCTTTACTATCTTAATCCCCACTTAAATATCTGAAACTGTTAAAAATCTACAAAATAATAATCAGAATGAATATGAAAGCGTATCATGGTACTGAAGGAGTAAATTAATTTTTGCCCTTGGCTAGATTTCCCTCTCACAAAAAAAAAAAAAAAATAAAATAAATAAATAAATAAAAAATATAAGAAATAATTTAAGCTTAAAAAAAATTCGGTTCAAGAAAGAGATATAAAGGAATCGCTTGTCAACAGTGTGGCAGATGAACGGAACGAACTCAGTAATCAGGTTGTTAGTGCTAAGTCAGAAGGGAGTTTTAGAAGGCTAGACAAATTTATGGATGCGGATCGTAGATAGATATAGGAAGATATGTTTATGTTCCTCGTATAGGATTAGTGATTTCTTGTAGCTTCCCTTAATGTTCTTATGCTCTTAAATGGATCCACTGCGTCTTGCCCCTCCACCAAATCAACACATGAGAGTTAGAAAGGTAAGGAAAATATGAAAAGGGAAAAAAGGCAACCGGGGCAAAAATATAAAAATCCAGCAAGTTTGTTGTGAGTGTGAGGCAGCAACCTAAGGCGTCCGGTGAGGGAGTCAATAATTCAAAACGTTCATAAATCAAGGGGTTGTTAAAAAAAGGGAGCAAATCACAGGAAAATGAAGTAATTAAAGAGTTAATAACATGGAGGAGTTAAGTCAGGTGACCTTCGTAAGATTATCTCAGGTGAAGTTGACGTGTTTGCCTGACGAAATGATAATAATAACAATAATAATGATAATAACAATAATGACAACTCGTTTCGTACTCTTCATTAATTCCCATTCACTCCCAATTGAATTTTATAGTGCTCTTGTTTTAATTGGTTTGTGTGAATAATTTGCCTCTCTCTCTCTCTCTCTCTCTCTCTCTCTCTCTCTCTCTCGGTCGGTCGGTCGGTCGCTTGCTCGCTTGCTCGCTCGCTCTCTTCAGTCCTCAGATGAAGTCATGTTATAAAAATACAGGTGACATCATTCACACACACACACACACACACACACACACACACACACACACACACACACACACACACACACAGAACGGAAGGAAAATCTGACGAGAAAATTGTTGAAATAAACCCGCGTCTTATGAGGAAACGGGTTTAATATGTATTGTATCGTACTAAAACGTATTGTACCGTAATGTTGAAGTGTACCCATCATGGCGCGGGGCTTTCTCCATGGGTCCGCTGTGTCTTGTCCCTCCAGGAAATCAATCAATACATGAAAGTTAGAAGGGTACGATAAGAAAAAGGAAAATGAAAGGAAAAAAAAAAATGGCAACCGGAGGGAAAATATGATCACTGCAAATCGCACTTTAAGTTTTACAGGAGAGAGAGAGAGAGAGAGAGAGAGAGAGAGAGAGAGAGAGAGAGAGAGAGAGAGAGAGAGAGAGAGAGAGAGAGAGAGAGAGAGAGAGAGAGAGAGAGAGAGAGAGAGAGAGAGAGAGAGAGAGAGAGAGAGAGAGAGAGAGAGAGAGAGAGAGAGAGAGAGAGAGAGAGAGAGAGAGAGAGAGAGAGAGAGAGAGAGAGAGAGAGAGAGAGAGAGAGAGAGAGAGAGAGAGAGAGAGAGAGAGAGAGAGAGAGAGAGAGAGAGAGAGAGAGAGAGAGAGAGAGAGAGAGAGAGAGAGAGAGAGAGAGAGAGAGAGAGAGAGTATTCGTTGTTCTACAAGAAAAACTGAAACAGGAAAAACTTTTAAGGGAAGGATAAAAATGACTAATGGTGACTAGAGAGGGTGTGTGTTTCACTGTTTGATCTGCTGCAGTCTCTGACGAGACAGCCAGACGTTACCCTACGGAACGAGCTCATGAGCTCATTATTTCCGATCTTGGGATAGGTCTGAGACCAGGCACACACCACACACCGGGACAACAAGGTCACAACTCCTCGATTTACATCCCGTACCTACTCACTGCTAGGTGAACAGGGGCTACACGTGAAAGGAGACACACCCAAATATCTCCACCCGGCCGGGGAATCGAACCCCGGTCATCTGGCTTGTGAAGCCAGCGCTCTAACCACTGAGCTACCGGGCCGTAGTGTGTGTGTGTGTGTGTGTGTGTGTGTGTGTGTGTGTGTGTGTGTGTGTGTGTGTGTGTGTGTGTGTGTGTGTGTGTGTGTGTGTGTGTGTGTGTGTGTGTGTGTGTGCGTGTGTGTGCGTGTGTGTGTGTGTGTGTGTGTGTGTGTGTGTGTGTGTGTGTGTGTGTGTGTGTGTGTGTGTGTGTGTGTGTGTGTGTGTGTGTGTGTGTGTGTGTGTGTGAGAGAGAGTGTGTGTGTGTGTGTACTGTTCAGATTATTGTATGATTGTCAATCAGTCTAAAACAAAATTTATGGTGATTAATGGAAGTGTTGAGGATAGGGAATCTTTCTTGGTAGAGGATATTGTAGTGGAACACTGTGACATGTATGTGTATTTAGGTTCTCCTTTACAAGCGACGGATCCACTACATCTGCTGTTAAGGCACATGCCACCTTAAAAATGCCTCATGTACTCAAATTCGTGTCATTCATCAACAAAAATAATGATATCCCATACACTGTAAAGAAGCGCGTGTTTGAGTCTGCACTTACATCAACATTGATATATGGATGTGAGTCTTGGGTAGGAGCGGATGTGAAACCTATGTCAAAACTTTACAACTGGACCTTGAAAACCTTGTTGGGAGTGAGGCGTTCAACATGTAATGATGTGTGTTGTGTGGAGTCTGGGTATTTACCTTTGAAAAATTTTGTAGAGTCTAGACAGCATAAATTTTTTAACAAGATGTGGCAGGAAAGATCCGTGTATAATGATGATCCTTTGGCATTTGTATTTCAATTAGTTATCTCTACAAATACAGTGACAGGAAGATTAGTGAGACAGTTCATTAATAATGTCCCTAAAAAGTATTGTGATATCATGCATGATGTGATACAAGATATTGTAAGAAGTGACTCTTCCAGACGACAAACATATAAAGACATTAATCCTGAACTTACAGGTCATGATGTTTATAAAATTAAACACACGATTAGTGAAAACCAACGACTGTCTTTTACAAGATTTGGTGTGAGCGGACATTCCTTAATGTGTGAAACAGGGAGGTGGAACAGGCGAGGCCGCGGTCGACTCCCTCTCGAAGAGCGTGTGTGTCTGTGTGGTGATGTTCAAACTCTCCTCAGCTAACCTAACCTAACCTAACCTGACTTAACCTAACCTAATCTCACCTCAGCTAACCTAACCTAACCTAATCTCTCCTCAGCTAACCTAACCTAACGTAACCTAACTTAATCTCACCTCAGCTAATCTAACCTAACCTTAACCTTAACCTAACCTAATCTAACCTGACCTAACGTGACCTATCCCAACCTAACCTAACCTAACCTAACCTCAAGAAACTTTGTATAAATTAGAAACATTGATCTAATTTCACCTCATCTAACCTAAGCTACACTAACCTCACCTCACCTCGTCTAACCTAACCTAACCTTACAATGTTTAAGTATGACTATAATGAAAGTATTCCCAAGACCGTCCTGAGTGTGATATTCTTTGATGACACGAAGGCCAAGTGATATTAACCCTTTGTTGCTCCCGTGAGTAGGACCTGACACCGAGGACCTTGCCTGATTACTGTTATTATTACTATTATTATTATTATTATTATTATTATTATCATTATTATTATCATTAAAAGGAGTAGTAGTAGTAGTAGTAGTAGTGGTGGTAGTGGTGGTGGTAGTATTGATAGTAGTAGTAGTAGTAGTAGTAGTAGTAGTAGTAGTAGTAGTAGTAGTAGTAGTAGTAGTAGTAGTAGTAGTAGTAGTAGTAGTAGTAGTAGTAGTAGTAGTTCCAACTATCGCTAATATTAGAGAAGGAAAATGATCTGTGTGATGAAAGAAAGTGAATTAAGTGATGATGATGATGATAAGGAGGAGGAGGAGGAGGAGGAGGAGGAGGAGGAGGAGGAGGAGGAGGAGGAGGAGGAGGAAGAGGCGGACTGAATCATCATCATTTCGTGACCTAAGGCAAACAAGACTACAGTGAACACAGCTTATCTCTATTGAAGGTTCGAATTACCACTAGAGTTCCTCGTGACAGACGCTTCATTTCCTTTCCCTACCCCCCCCCCCCACGTCTCTCTCTCTCTCTCTCTCTCTCTCTCTCTCTCTCTCTCTCTCTCTCTCTCTCTGACCATCGTTCTTTTCCCTCCTCCTCTTCCTCCTCAATTTTAACATGTTCAGTGTCAGTCGCCCGACGGTACTGTTCAACATTAAAGGTGGCATACGAGGCACTGAATGGCACTCTGGGTATAGAGGGAAGGATAGAGAGGGAGGGAGGAGGGAATGGTGGCACTGATTGGAGCTCTGGGCATGAAGGGAGGGACGCGGAGGAAGGGAGGAGAGGGAAGGATGGGAAGCGGGGGTAGGCAAGTGTCAAAAGGGTTCTCTCTCCTTCCAAGATGTTTAGGTTATTGAAAGCAAGATGCGTGCGCCGCCTTCGCTGAAAAATGGTGAACTTTTGCGGTAAAATACGCCAGTGTCAAGTATGTACACGCAAGTCCTCCTTTCAAGTCAGCCTCCTGGTATTTGTAATTAGCGCACACTGTTTGAATATCTCCTCTCCATAACACAAACTTTCTCTTTTATTCACCTGGGACATTTTCCGTCGCTACACATTCTCTTGTAGAAGAAGAAGAAGAAGAAGAAGAAGAAGAAGAAGAAGAAGAAGAAGAAGAAGAAGAAGAAGAAGAAGAAGAAGAAGAAGAAGAAGAAGAAGAAGAAGAAGAAGAAGAAGAAGAAGAAGAAGAAGAAGAAGAAGAAGAAGAAGAAGAAGAAGAAGAAGAAGAAGAAGAAGAAGAAGAAGAAGAAGAAGAAGAAGAAGAAGAAGAAGAAGAAGAAGAAGAAGAAGAAGAAGAAGAAGAAGAAGAAGAAGAAGAAGAAGAAGAAGAAGAAGAAGAAGAAGAAGAAGAAGAAGAAGAAGAAGAAGAAGAAGAAGAAGAAGAAGAAGAAGAAGAAGAAGAAGAAGAAGAAGAAGAAGAAGAAGAAGAAGAAGAAGAAGAAGAAGAAGAAGAAGAAGAAGAAGAAGAAGAAGAAGAAGAAGAAGAAGAAGAAGAAGAAGAAGAAGAAGAAGAAGAAGAAGAAGAAGAAGAAGAAGAAGAAGAAGAAGAAGAAGAAGAAGAAGAAGAAGAAGAAGAAGAAGAAGAAGAAGAAGAAGAAGAAGAAGAAGAAGAAGAAGAAGAAGAAGAAGAAGAAGAAGAAGAAGAAGAAGAAGAACAAGAAGTAGCAGTAGCAGTAGCAGTAGTAGTAGTAGTAGTAGTAGTAGTAGTAGTAGTAGTAGATTAATGTTTTCCTCGCAACACTTATAACATTAAAGAACAAAAGGAAAAAAGTGATAATAAAGCAGAGGAAGACTACTTAACAAAAATCAAGGAGGAGGAGGAGGAGGAGGAGGAGGAGGAGGAGGAGGAGGAGGAGGAGGAGGAGGAGGAGGAGGAGGAGGAGATCTTATACAATAACTTTAAGTAAAACCAAGTATTCTACCTTATCAACATTATCTCACACCCTATTCATTATTTACACTAACTTGCCTCTCCTTCCTCGTTACGACACCTTGCCCTCACGCCCATCCTGCTCCCCGCCTCCGCTCTCTCAGGTGTGCCAGGCAGGTAGGTAGGCTGGGACATCAAAGCAAGTCTCCAGCCACCACCACGTAAGAGGCAAAGAGTACGTAGGTGTTCCATTTTCAACCACTGATAAGATGCGAGACAAAAGACGGGGCCAGATTGTGATGGTAAACTCTGGAACTCCCTACCTGGTTCTGTATTTCCAGCTTACTATGACTTACCCGCTTCAGTATAGGGACATGTTTTCGTGTTATTCTGCGTACTATATGGTGATTTTATACAGCTTCGGAAGCTTATATGGGGGTTAAAACAGTGAGGACTCTGGCTGTCTATCTTTTGACCTCCATAGAAATCGTCAAATCATACCCAAAACTCATGATAAAAAATGCGCCCCAGTACTGAAATGGTTATCTTCATTTAACAGGGAGGTTTCAATACATATATCCGTTTTTCTTTTTTTTGGCTATCTTTCTCGGACCTGCAAGGGGATAGGCATCTAAGTGGGTCCTTTTTTTTTCAATTTATGCTGTTTTTGGCCAGCTTTTCCCTCTTAAAAAAAAAAAAATAGATTGAAAAAAAGGTACGGATTAAGAAACCATTAGCTTTCTCTCATGGATATTTTCGAAGGCCACAGAGATAATCATAATGCAATCTTATCAATCTGTCACTAGAATCATAAAAAAACAGCCTTTAAAACCACTCTTGTAATCAAAACTACATTCTTTTAACCCCTTCAATACCAGGAGCTAGTATTGAAGTTACTATTTTGGAATTCTATACAGCTTCAAAAGCTTATGTGGGGATTGAAATTGTGAAAACTGTGACCATTAATCTTCTGACCTCCGTAGATCCTTTCTAACGCAAATAATATCATCTAATCGTACTAAAAACACATGGTAAAAATGCCTCCCAGTACTGAAGGCGATAAATGTAGCAGTGGTGCGAGGTGTGGCAAAGAAATGTTTCAGAATGAAGCCTAAAAACATTTCCTTCTCTGACACTCATGTTTGTCTCGGGGGCCAAAGAGCCGTCAGCTATGTTACTCTATCCCGTGCGCCTCTTCCCCTCTCTCCCTCAATCGTTTAAACACACATCTCGAAAATTTTCCTGCTTCTGAGACTTCCCCATAGATAGATAGGCAGATAGATAGACATATAGAGAAATAGATAGGTAGATAGATAGGTAGAAAGATAGATAGTTAAATATATAGATGGATAGACAGATAGAGAGATAGAGAGATA
>NC_059283.1:12783444-12785944 GCF_017591435.1 Portunus trituberculatus
TGAAGGAAAACACCTTAAAAACTAGTGTATATTTCGATAAAGCCCTTTGAAATAATGAAGGTGAAGCACAGAGGCATTTGAGAATACGAGCATAACCAACTTAAAAACAAACAAACTCACCTTCTTACCAAACTTACTAACAACCAACCTAAGAAAGTAAATAGCCAATCAATTAACTAGCTAGCTAACACGCCAGACCAATCCTTCCCAGCGACAAGCACGAAGTCACTTTCTCCTTCCTGTGTAGCTGGAGGGAAATTTGACGAAGTTGAGGGAGAAAAGGGAAACTTGATACTGTTATCACTGGAATATTTACGAAGACAGATGTGAATTGGAAGAAGTGGCGAGAGAGAGAGAGAGAGAGAGAGAGAGAGAGAGAGAGAGAGAGAGAGAGAGAGAGAGAGAGAGAGAGAGAGAGAGAGAGAGAGAGAGAGAGAGAGAGAGAGAGAGAGAGAGAGAGAGAGAGAGAGAGAGAGAGAGAGAGAGAGAGAGAGAGAGAGAGAGAGAGAGAGAGAGAGAACCAATGACCAAGTTTTCTTCTGATACAAACTAAAACCTGTAAAAAAAGAAAAAGAGAAAAGCAAAGCAACAAAGATAAAGAAAACAAAAGACAAAGAGGGTAAAAAAGAAGAGAGGCGGTGACATCACGCAGATATACAAAGATAATTCCATCCTTCCATTATCTTCCATCCATTATGACTTTTCCTTGCATCTTGTCATTTCCTTTCTTCCCTTCCCTTCTTCCTTCCTCTATCCCTCTCATCTCCCTTTGTCTTTGTTTTCCTCACACACGCGTACCTTTCACCCCTCTCTCTCTCTGAATCACTGCATTGTGGTTTTTCTTGAAGTTCTCTGGTTATTTTGCCAACTTTCCCGTCTCCACAAAGTATCGATCCCAGGCTTCAGACCACCTCACGTACCCACTGTACCCAAGACGCCAGTGACTTGTCCCGCTCGGATCTAGGTCAGTGTCATGGATACGAGACGCAGTGAGGTCACTCTTGGATTTGAGAGGGCGAGATGCGTCCATATCTAATACACTTCTCCGCCGCATCTACATTGCTTTCAAAATATTGTGAGTGAGTGAGTGAGTGAGGTAAAGCGTCATAACAGTTAAAGTCATACGGCTTCTGTATCTAGTTGAGGATAAGCGGGTTTTTATAAGTGTTTCCAAGGCTGTGGTGATGGATGAACAAGATTTCCACGTTGTTAACAGGTAAAAGACTCTTGGAACCTCTGTTAATAATCTATGGAGCCTTAGAAAACAATTCTATCGTGCATTCCAAGGGAGTTTTCATAGTTTTGGTGACAAACGAGCAAGAATTCTACATTGCTAAGTAAAAGACTTGAAAATTTGGTTGATCAGATATGTGGCTTTGGAAAACAATCCTGCAACGTTTTTTTTTTAGGGTACTTTCATAATTCTGGGGTAAATAAGTGTCGTACAACCTGTCTCTTGAAAGCTGTGAAATGCAGAAACAGGCAAGGAGTTTCAGAGTTTACTAGATCCTACGTATACAGCAATGTGCATAGGAATAAAGAGGTTTAGATTCTAACACAACAGCTGATATCATTTGACGGTGGCAACAGTTGGCAGCCCTGCACGCAAGGAATGGTTGCCGTTTATTATGACAAGGGAAATAGATCGGCATATCAGAATCACGTCAAACCACGCATACCAACCTTACCAACGCCACACGTGATCATCAATCAGGTAGCTGGATTCATGTTGTTCACTATGCCACAGTACGCACCACACTTTAAAGAGGGTTGTGAGAGCTACTGTACTGTACACACTCACTCATACCGACCTATCATACTAACCCATATATATAGTCAATCTTTTAAACCTATTGACTGCTCTAACAACCTATTCCAGGCTTCCACCACAGTACCGACACCAATCTTTCCATATCGCACTTAAAATTCTAACTTTATGAGGCCAATCCGTTACTTGTAGTGCATCCAGTTGTTACCAAGTCCTCAGTGAAGTGAAAGGCGGAGGTGTGTCCAGGTCATAAGGTGTGTTTTCCCCTCATCAAGGCACAGGTGAGGAGGTTAGCGATGATATGCTGGGTGAATATGTTTGGCGAAAGTTACACTGCATAATTTTTGTAATTTATTGTGGTTTTGTGATTTTTTTTTTAGATCTGTGTTGGTAGTCATCCTTTGTTTTTTTTCCTAAACAGTTTAAGTATAAAAAATAGACCGACCCTTTTCTTTTTCGCTATTACTATTTTCATTCCTACATAACTGACACTGATCAAAGGCAAAGACAGGGAGGAAAAAAGAAGAGAAAAGAAAGCAAAAACCCTGGTGTATGTCCCAAAGAATAAGAACCAAATAGATTATCCAAAGCTGGACGATAAGCGTCTAGAAACCTCTCTTTTGAATGAGTTAAGGTCATAAGAAGGAGAAAATACAGAAGCAACCAGAGAGTTCAAGAGTTTACATGAAAAAGGAGGATGGAAGACTTAGAACGCAGGCTAACTCTTGCATT
>NC_059283.1:12798444-12800944 GCF_017591435.1 Portunus trituberculatus
CTGCTTTACAATTGGCAGTAACATAACATAACACTACAGCACTTCATTGACGGCCACAGTTTAGTATCACTGTTAGTATCTGTAATTTACTTTAACACTGACATGGTTTTACACTTTTTCTAATATCAAATTGCGTCATCAGTTTAAAATTTAGAGCGTATTAAAGCGGTGTTTACTTTAGTCTTTTACTTTTTTTTCCCTACCAACATACCTTTCATCTCAATAAGTTGTCCAAATAACTACAAGGTTTTACTCTTACTAGTCTCAAGGTTTTACTCTTTTTCAATATCGAATTGCGTTGTCATTCTCAAATTTAATGTATATTCAAGAGATGTTTACTGTAGATCTTCTATTAATTGCATCATTTCAACATCATTTCAGCATCAACAATTCACCTAAATGTTTTGCAAGGTATAAACACAAACTACTTGCTATGGATTACACGTGATATTTACTGTAGTTCTTTTTCTCATTAGCATCCTTCACTTCATCTCAATTAGTGGGGTAATCAATTGTTACGTTATTCTTTTAACCCCTTCATTACTGGGACACGGTTTTACCTGAGTTTTGTGTACGATTAGACCATTTTATTGACATTAGGAAGGATCTATGGAGGTCAGATGATTAATGGCCACAGTCTTCACTATTTCAATCCCCCAAATAATTTTCTGAAGCTGTGGTAAATCACAAAATAGTAAGGAGAAAGAATATAGAAACGCGTCATGGTGCTAAAAGGGTTAATATCACATTGAGTTACTACTGTCATTACATCGCCAGTCTAAATTCAAGTGATGTGTACTAGAGATCATTTTTTCATCGAGAGGATCATTTTCATCTCGGAGTTGGCTAAGGATTTTGAAGTTTTTTTTTTTTTTTTTACCAGTCTAAAGTTTGATAAGAATAAACGTAATATTCACAAAGACGATTCAGTTAATGTTATCCTTTTTCATTTCAGTATTCTATCACCATTACTCATTCCATTGGCCAATCATAAACACTATACATTGCACCTCATTCCCTCAATTTGTCACCTTTGTTATTCATTTCATTCCTTCGCATAAACCCCTTCAATACTGGGACACATTTTTATCTTCATATCTGTGTACGATCAGACAATTTTCTTTACATTAGAAAGGGTCTATGGAGGTCAGAAGATTAACAACCACAGTCTTCACTATTTCAGGCCCCTCCATCAATTTCTGAAACTGTATAAAATCACCAAACAGTAAGCAGAATTTATATGGAAACGCGTCATGGTACTGAAGGGGTTAAGAGAGAGGTTTCAAGACATTTATCCCTTTCTTTCTGGCTAACCCTCTCGGACCTGCAAGGGGACTGGCAACTTAGTGGACATATTTCTTTCATTTCATGTTACCCTTGGCCAGCATTCCCTTGTACATTAAAAAATACACACATAATTTAAACCAATAGCGTTAGACACCACTATCTTATCACCTGTGTGTGCTCTCCTGCCTTGCCCTGAGCTGGGAAGGTTCGCCTCTGTGACATATTCATCATCAAAGGCCCGTAATCTTACCTCCCACCTGCCACCTGAGAGTGCTGTGGGGGTGGAAGGTCCTGGGGAGAGGGGTCATGAGAGGGGGACACTGGGATACGGGGTAGGAGGTGCAAAGATGTGCTATATAGACCTCTGACCTTGTAACTCACTCTCTCTCTCTCTCTCTCTCTCTATCTATCTCTTCGTCTATCTGTTCTTCCTTTCCCCTTCTTTTCTCCCCTCGTCCCTTCCTTCATCCTTACTTTTTTTCGCTCTTCCCAATCTCCCCCTCTCCCTCTCCCCCTCTCCCTCCCGCCTATATAGAGTTGACAGCTCAGAGTCTGGTGGTCATAAGGGCGAATACAAACCATATCTTCCAGATTTTTCCGCCTTTACAGAGCGAAGGAATAAAGTTCAGTTTTGTTCGGCCAATGAAGAGCAAGGATACACGAGAGAGAGAGAGAGAGAGAGAGAGAGAGAGAGAGAGAGAGAGAGAGAGAGAGAGAGAGAGAGAGAGAGAGAGAGAGAGAGAGAGAGAGAGAGAGAGAGAGAGAGAGAGAGAGAGAGAGAGAGAGAGAGAGAGAGAGAGAGAGAGAGAGAGAGAGAGAGAGAGAGAGAGAGAGAGAGAATAAAGAAAACAAAGGGAAAAGGAAAAGAAGTAGTGATAGATCTCTTTCACACACACACACACACACACACACACACACACACACACACACACACACACACACACACACACACACACACACACACACCCCGGTCCTCTGGCTTCACAAGCCAGAGGACCGTGGTTCGATTCCCCGGCCAGGTGGAGATATTTGGGTGTGTCTCCTTTCACGTGTAGCCCCTGTTCACCTAGAAGTGAGTGGGTACGGGATGTAAATCGAGGAGTTGTGACCTTGTTGTCCCGGTGTGTGGTGTGTGCCTGGTCTCAGGCCTATCCGAAGATCGGAAATAATGAGCTCTGAGCTCGTTCCGTAGGGTAACGTCTGGCTGTCTCGT